>NW_028276316.1:0-283076 GCF_052056855.1 Sturnus vulgaris
TCCCCCTGAAAAAGCACTACATACAAGGCTTGCTCCCAGCCAAAATCTGCTAGGAGTAACAGCTCTGGGTGGCCACCGTTTCCTGAGGGCTGCCTCTCATCTACCACTCTAAGGGTCGGTGTGAAGTTTCCCTCATTTTTGCCTCATGACCCTCTCAAGAAGACCTCAAGGACCCCCGCCCAGGTTGACTCTGGACAATGATTTTCTGGCCTGCTTGAGGTGGGTGCTTGCCAAGGGACTCTTTGCAGGTGTGTTGTGCTCACTGGACTGTGCTGTCATGGTACCAGCTGAAGCCTGCATGTACTGCACGACCGCACCTGTCTCTTGGAGCACCACACAATGCTCCATAAATCTCCCCACCTCTTGGCCACAAGCCACTCGCTTTGAAAAAGGACTATAAAAGAGCGATCCTCTGGAGGAGACCCTGAGTACTCCCCACGGATGACCACCCTTCCATTGGCTGGCCCACCATGACGTTGGTCTCGTCTGTTGGTAGCTATTTCCCCCTTCCCCTCTTTTTCTCTCTCTAGACTCCATTTCCTATATCTCTCCCCTCTAGCGCAACTGAATTGTTTGGCATTCAATAAAAATGCATTGCTGTTGTTGAATAAACTGATTTGTCCCCCGCTATTTGCCTGCTATTACCTCTGAGATCAAACAATCCCCGGCCTGTCTTGGTAGATGGTGACACTCCCCCCACCCTCCCCCCCCCCGCAAATCCCCCATCCCCCTGCTTCTCCCAGTTGATTGCTGATCGTGCTGTGACATGGAATGGAACATCCCTTGGGCCAGTCCAGCCCAGCTGTCCCATCCCTGTTCCCTCAGGAGCACTTGCCCACCCCAAGTCCATGGGTTGCAGGGGCTTGCAGACATGCCTCGTGGGGGGAGCATTGTGACAAGGACAGGACAACAGAAGAACATTTACACTTATCGCGGGCAGAGAACAGAAGAGCACAGCCTTGGAGAAACGCACAAAGGATGTAGCTGAGGCAAACAGAGCGTGCACAAAATGCAAGGAGAATGTCAGCTCAGCTCTGCAAGGCTGACAAAAGCAGAAGTTATACACAACAATAATATTGCCCTTCCTCAAAAGCGGGGATCAAAGAGCAGTCACCTAAAAAGGACAGCGCATGTTGAAGGCAGACTCCAAAGAACCATAGAAGGACTTGTGAGAAGGGGTGCAATTATGGCAAATAAATTCCAGGTGGGGTTAACTAATGAATACATCATCAGTGTGAGTGATAAAAGCTCCGATTGCCTGGTGGCCAGTGCACTCGAGTAGATGAAGGATTGCCCAAGTGGCCACCATGGTGTAATAAAGAATACCTGCTCTCAGATCCTCAAAACTGTGTTCAAAAGTTGCTATCCAGCAGATTTCAGTATCAGTGGTGTCCCTGACTCCATTATGCCCCTTGCACACTTTCACGAGGGCCCCTTGGTTCCACGAGGCCCTGCTGGATAACAGTGGACCCTTGGTTCCATTTGGGTCTGTACTGTCAAAATGGCCTCCTTGGTTCTGCACTGCCACAATGCTCTCCTTGGTGCCACGAGGCCTTGGTGTGTCACAACAGCCTCTCGGTTCCATGAACTGCCATAGTGTCAGCACGGTCTCTTGCATCTGCAGTATCACGATGGACAGTTGGTTACAAGCAGCCCCGCCGTGTCACAACGACTATTTGCTTCAGGAGGCCCCCACAGTGTCACCATGGCCCCTTGGTTCCACGAGGCCTCGCTGCAGAACAATGGCCTCTCAGTTCCAGGAGGTTTTGTACTGTCAACAGTGCTCTCCTTGGTTCTACAGTGGCTGCTTGCTTCCATAATTCTTCCTCGGTGTCACAGTGGTCTCCTTGGCTCCATGAGGCTCTGCAATGTCCCAATAGCCCATCGTTTCCATGAGCTTCTGTCCCATCAACCATGTCCTTTGCTCCAGTGAGGCCCCGCAATGGCACACTGGACCCTTGGCTCCATGAGGTTCCATAGTGTGACATGGTTGCCTTGATTCCAAGAGGTTCTGCCGGGTCACACTGGACCCTTGGCTCCGTGAGGTTCCGTGGTATCGCCATGGTTTCCCTGGATCCGCAGTAGCACTATGGACCATAGGTTTCATGCAGCTTTGCTGTGCTACAGTGGCTCCTTGGTTCCATCAAGTGCCACTGTGTAACAAGGGAATCTTGGTCCCATGAGGTTCTGGACTGTCACAATGCTGTCCTTGGTTCTGGACTCTAACAACGGACCCTTGGTTCCACGAGGTTCCATTACGTCACAATGCTCTCCTTGGTTCCACAAGGCCTTGCTTTGTCACAATGGACCCTTGGTTCCATGAGCTTCCGTAGTGTAACCATGGTCTCCTGGGATCTGCATTGTCACAATGGACAATTGGTTGCATGGGAGCCTGCTGTGTCACAAGAGAGCCTTAGTTCCATGACGTTCTGGACTGTCACAGTGGTCTCCCTGCTTCAACGAGGCCCTGGAGTGTCACAAGGGCTGCTTGGTTCTGTGAGCTTCCACAACGTCCCAATGGTCTCCTTGTTTCTGCAGTGTCATAGTGGACTCTTGGTTCCATGAGGTTCCTAAATGTCACAGGTCTCCTTGGTTCCATGTGGCCCTGCTGTGTCACCACAGCCCCTTGGTTCCAGGAGTTTCTGGGCTGTCAGCAGTGGTTCCTTTTCTTCCAATCAGGCACCGCTGTGTCACACTGCACCCTGGCTTCCATGAAGTTCTTCAGTGTCACAGTGGCCCCTTGGATCCATGCGGTCCCATAGTGTCACCATGGTCTCCTTGGATCTGCATTGTCATAAGGGACCATTGGTTCCACGTGGCCCGGCTGTGTCACAGTGATGTGGATTCCGTAATTGCCTTCAGCGTCACAATGGAGCCTTGTTTCTGTGAGGCTCTCAACTGTCACAATTGTCTCCTTGGTTCCATCAGCCCCCGCTGTGTCACAAGGGTCCCCTTGGTTCCATGAGCACACCAAAGCTTTGCATAAACATTGAGCAGCACCTGCTTAACACACCTGGGAACATCTGTCTGCATTCAAAAGACAGGTCACAGCTGAGAAAGGCACCAGCAGCTTCCATCTGCAACAGAGATGCAGGGAAAGGACAAGGACAGAGAATTCAGCTGCAAGACTCCGAGAATTCTGCATCCAGACATCATTTCTGGTCCCACTGTCCCTAGTAGAAAGGTGTCATCATTCCAGGCAGCCTGTACTCAGCATGTGCTTCTACAGTGGGGATTTGTCGTTTAGGAGACCTGCTCAGGCTTTTCCCTTCTTTCCTCACAAACAGGAATACTTGTCCCGGGCCTGGATGCAGGCAGAGCCCTGAGGAGAGCACGTGCGACATGGTGCAGTGGGCAGGGACAGCCAGCTGCAGAGTTCAGGGGGGAAGGGCTTCCGGTGCAGGGCCAGGGATGTCAGTCCCAGCTGGGCCATGTCAGACACGCTGAGGCTGGGCTTGGGGAGCAGCTTGTCCAAACAGGGTCAGCCTGCAAGGGGCTCATTCTTCAGTGGGCCCACGCCTCCTAAGGAGACGTTCAGCATCAAGATCACCTGGGGAATGCCTAAGTTGCTTCTTCTTTGAACTGAAAAAGAAAAATTACTCCCTTTTATAACACTGAAAATCGTGAGCTGTACCTTGAAATCTTCCTCCTTAAGAGAACTCCAAAGTGACTCCAAGCAGCTGCACAAGGCCTGGAGACTGGAAGACATTGGAAAGAAGACAAAGAGCTCCTGAGGGTTTTCTGTATTTTAATGATCCCCAACGGTGGATTTGGGGCTGAGTCCAGGAGCCCCAGGCACTGAGAGAAGGTTGAAGAAGCTGCTCAAGGAGTCAGAAGCAAAACTCCAAGTCCCTTGGAGCATCAGTGGCCCCACTGAGGGCAGGGACTGCCAAAGGCTCCCCAGGGAGTGGTGAGAGCAGATCCTTGAGGCCAGGATTGCAGGAGCCCGAGGCTGTGAGCAGGGAACTGCAATGCTGAGCAAGGCCTGGGCTGGTTGGAGGAAGCAGAAAGGCCAAGGCCTGAGCCCAGGCCTGGGCCAGCAGGGCCTGTCCCTCACAGGTGGCTCGGGGCTGTTCCTGGAGCACTGGGATGGGAGAGGCAGCAAGGACAAATGTCATCAGGCTGTGTGACACTCCAGATGCTCATGGAACCAAGGGCCAGTGTGACACAGCAGGGCCTGATGGAAACAAGAGGCCGTGCTGAGCCTGCGCGCCTGTAACACCGCAGAACACTGAAATGCTGAGGGTGAGCAAAGGTTCCTTTCCTCGAGTTTGGTGCAGAGTAGAAACCCCAGCCAGATATTCTCAAGAGGTCAAAACGACACAAAAGTGTACTGGAAAAATACAGAAAACCGAGCTCCTTTGGCAAATGATTTCATACAACATCCAATTCAACGTGCATCACTTAGCGTAGCAGGAACATCATTAACTCAGCCCATTTAAGATGGAAACCTTTAGGCATAAAAATGTTAAACTACCCAAAAACATTCCAGTAAAAGAGGATAAGAAGGTTAAAAGAGAAAAAAGAGACAGAAAGACAGAAGATCTCCAGATAGATATGCAGAGAGCTACCAGCTGCTAGGCTTCCAGTGTGGCTGAGACACAGACCCAGGAGATTTCAGGATTCAGACCAGGGCTTGACGTCATGCCCGATTTTTTCAATTCCCTAGCGTTTTGTAAGCTCTCCTCTTTTCAGGGACATCTGCTTTCTTCCCACTCACTGCTGTGTTTCATTGCCTTTGTGTGGGATTGATTGACAGCTCGGCCAATCAGAGCTGGGTGGGCGCTGCCCCTGCTGTGTGATTGATTGACGGCTCAGCCAATCAGAGCTGGGTGGGCGCTGCTCCTGCTGTGTGGGATTGATTGACGGCTCAGCCAATCAGAGCTGGCTGGGCGCTGCCCCTGCTGTGTGATTGATTGACAGCTCAACCAATCAGAGCAGGCTGGGCGCTGCTCCTGCTGTGTGATTGGCAGATCTGCCAGGCCATGGCTGGGGGCGGGGCTCTGTCCCACCTCATTCCAAGGTCTGTCCCAGCCCCGGCCCCACTCGGCCATTCCGAGCATCCCGACGGGTCTGGGGACATTGATGTCATCCAGCCTCTGACAGCGACCATGGGGACACTGCGGAACCTCATGGAACCAAAGAGACCATTTTGACACTCTGGTGCCTCATGCAATCAGGGCCACCTTTGTGAGACTCGGGACCCCAATGGAACCAAGGGTCAGTGATGAAGCTGTGCGGCCCAGAGAACCAAGGAGCCTTTGTTACACAGCAGGGCCACATGGAGCCCAGGGGCCGTGGTGACTCTGCAGGACCTTAGGGAAGCAAGGGGCCATTGTTATCACTACTGAAGCAGGGAGAATATTGTGACAAGGAGAATATCGGGACACTACAGGGACTCCCGGAATCAAGGAGTACATTGTGACACTGTGAGGCCCCATGGAACCAAGGCAACATGGAACAGGTCTGGCTGGCTGGGCCTCCCGGGGGCCACCTGGCAAGACTGGCTGATCCTGGAATGTTGAGGACTGCCTCTCATCAGCTCCTGGAGCACTGAGGCTCTGTGCTTTCCTTCCTATGGAAAAGTACCATCCGCTTTTGCAGGTTCCCACGGCTGAAACTGATATTCCCCCTGAAAAAGCACTACATACAAGGCTTGCTCCCAGCCAAAATCTGCTAGGAGTAACAGCTCTGGGTGGCCACCGTTTCCTGAGGGCTGCCTCTCATCTACCACTCTAAGGGTCGGTGTGAAGTTTCCCTCATTTTTGCCTCATGACCCTCTCAAGAAGACCTCAAGGACCCCCGCCCAGGTTGACTCTGGACAATGATTTTCTGGCCTGCTTGAGGTGGGTGCTTGCCAAGGGACTCTTTGCAGGTGTGTTGTGCTCACTGGACTCTGCTGTCATGGTACCAGCTGAAGCCTGCATGTACTGCACGACCGCACCTGTCTCTTGGAGCACCACACAATGCTCCATAAATCTCCCCGCCTCTTGGCCACAAGCCACTCGCTTTGGAAAAGGACTATAAAAGAGCGATCCTCTGGAGGAGACCCTGAGTACTCCCCACGGATGACCACCCTTCCATTGGCTGGCGCACCATGACGTTGGTCTCGTCTGTTGGTAGCTATTTCCCCCTTCCCCTCTTTTTCTCTCTCTAGACTCCATTTCCTATATCTCTCCCCTCTATCGCAACTGAATTGTTTGGCATTCAATAAAAATGCATTGCTGTTGTTGAATAAACTGATTTGTCCCCCGCTATTTGCCTGCTATTACCTCTGAGATCAAACAATCCCCGGCCTGTCTTGGTAGATGGTGACACTCCCCCCCCCTCCCCCCACCCCCCGCAAATCCCCCATCCCCCTGCTTCTCCCAGTTGATTGCTGATCGTGCTGTGACATGGAATGGAACATCCCTTGCGCCAGTCCAGCCCAGCTGTCCCATCCCTGTTCCCTCAGGAGCACTTGCCCACCCCAAGTCCATGGGTTGGAGGGGCTTGCAGACACGCCTTGTGGGGGGAGCATTGTGACAAGGACAGGAGAACAGAAGAACATTTACACTTATCGCGGGCAGAGAACAGAAGAGCACAGCCTTGGAGAAACGCACAAAGGATGTAGCTGAGGCAAACAGAGCGTGCACAAAATGCAAGGAGAATGTCAGCTCAGCTCTGCAAGGCTGACAAAAGCAGAAGTTATACACAACAATAATATTGCCCTTCCTCAAAAGCGGGGATCAAAGAGCAGTCACCTAAAAAGGACAGCGCATGTTGAAGGCAGACTCCAAAGAACCATAGAAGGACTTGTGAGAAGGGGTGCAATTATGGCAAATAAATTCCAGGTGGGGTTAACTAATGAATACATCATCAGTGTGAGTGATAAAAGCTCCGATTGCCTGGTGGCCAGTGCACTCGAGTAGATGAAGGATTGCCCAAGTGGCCACCATGGTGTAATAAAGAATACCTGCTCTCAGATCCTCAAAACTGTGTTCAAAAGTTGCTATCCAGCAGATTTCAGTATCAGTGGTGTCCCTGACTCCATTATGCCCCTTGCACACTTTCACGAGGGCCCCTTGGTTCCACGAGGCCCTGCTGGATAACAGTGGACCCTTGGTTCCATTTGGGTCTGTACTGTCAAAATGGCCTCCTTGGTTCTGCACTGCCACAATGCTCTCCTTGGTGCCACGAGGCCTTGGTGTGTCACAACAGCCTCTCGGTTCCATGAACTGCCATAGTGTCAGCACGGTCTCTTGCATCTGCAGTATCACGATGGACAGTTGGTTACAAGCAGCCCCGCCGTGTCACAACGACTATTTGCTTCAGGAGGCCCCCACAGTGTCACCATGGCCCCTTGGTTCCACGAGGCCTCGCTGCAGAACAATGGCCTCTCAGTTCCAGGAGGTTTTGTACTGTCAACAGTGCTCTCCTTGGTTCTACAGTGGCTGCTTGCTTCCATAATTCTTCCTCGGTGTCACAGTGGTCTCCTTGGCTCCATGAGGCTCTGCAATGTCCCAATAGCCCATCGTTTCCATGAGCTTCTGTCCCATCAACCATGTCCTTTGCTCCAGTGAGGCCCCGCAATGGCACACTGGACCCTTGGCTCCATGAGGTTCCATAGTGTGACATGGTTGCCTTGATTCCAAGAGGTTCTGCCGGGTCACACTGGACCCTTGGCTCCGTGAGGTTCCGTGGTATCGCCATGGTTTCCCTGGATCCGCAGTAGCACTATGGACCATAGGTTTCATGCAGCTTTGCTGTGCTACAGTGGCTCCTTGGTTCCATCAAGTGCCACTGTGTAACAAGGGAATCTTGGTCCCATGAGGTTCTGGACTGTCACAATGCTGTCCTTGGTTCTGGACTCTAACAACGGACCCTTGGTTCCACGAGGTTCCATTACGTCACAATGCTCTCCTTGGTTCCACAAGGCCTTGCTTTGTCACAATGGACCCTTGGTTCCATGAGCTTCCGTAGTGTAACCATGGTCTCCTGGGATCTGCATTGTCACAATGGACAATTGGTTGCATGGGAGCCTGCTGTGTCACAAGAGAGCCTTAGTTCCATGACGTTCTGGACTGTCACAGTGGTCTCCCTGCTTCAACGAGGCCCTGGAGTGTCACAAGGGCTGCTTGGTTCTGTGAGCTTCCACAACGTCCCAATGGTCTCCTTGTTTCTGCAGTGTCATAGTGGACTCTTGGTTCCATGAGGTTCCTAAATGTCACAGGTCTCCTTGGTTCCATGTGGCCCTGCTGTGTCACCACAGCCCCTTGGTTCCAGGAGTTTCTGGGCTGTCAGCAGTGGTTCCTTTTCTTCCAATCAGGCACCGCTGTGTCACACTGCACCCTGGCTTCCATGAAGTTCTTCAGTGTCACAGTGGCCCCTTGGATCCATGCGGTCCCATAGTGTCACCATGGTCTCCTTGGATCTGCATTGTCATAAGGGACCATTGGTTCCACGTGGCCCGGCTGTGTCACAGTGATGTGGATTCCGTAATTGCCTTCAGCGTCACAATGGAGCCTTGTTTCTGTGAGGCTCTCAACTGTCACAATTGTCTCCTTGGTTCCATCAGCCCCCGCTGTGTCACAAGGGTCCCCTTGGTTCCATGAGCACACCAAAGCTTTGCATAAACATTGAGCAGCACCTGCTTAACACACCTGGGAACATCTGTCTGCATTCAAAAGACAGGTCACAGCTGAGAAAGGCACCAGCAGCTTCCATCTGCAACAGAGATGCAGGGAAAGGACAAGGACAGAGAATTCAGCTGCAAGACTCCGAGAATTCTGCATCCAGACATCATTTCTGGTCCCACTGTCCCTAGTAGAAAGGTGTCATCATTCCAGGCAGCCTGTACTCAGCATGTGCTTCTACAGTGGGGATTTGTCGTTTAGGAGACCTGCTCAGGCTTTTCCCTTCTTTCCTCACAAACAGGAATACTTGTCCCGGGCCTGGATGCAGGCAGAGCCCTGAGGAGAGCACGTGCGACATGGTGCAGTGGGCAGGGACAGCCAGCTGCAGAGTTCAGGGGGGAAGGGCTTCCGGTGCAGGGCCAGGGATGTCAGTCCCAGCTGGGCCATGTCAGACACGCTGAGGCTGGGCTTGGGGAGCAGCTTGTCCAAACAGGGTCAGCCTGCAAGGGGCTCATTCTTCAGTGGGCCCACGCCTCCTAAGGAGACGTTCAGCATCAAGATCACCTGGGGAATGCCTAAGTTGCTTCTTCTTGGAACTGAAAAAGAAAAATTACTCCCTTTTATAACACTGAAAATCGTGAGCTGTACCTTGAAATCTTCCTCCTTAAGAGAACTCCAAAGTGACTCCAAGCAGCTGCACAAGGCCTGGAGACTGGAAGACATTGGAAAGAAGACAAAGAGCTCCTGAGGGTTTTCTGTATTTTAATGATCCCCAACGGTGGATTTGGGGCTGAGTCCAGGAGCCCCAGGCACTGAGAGAAGGTTGAAGAAGCTGCTCAAGGAGTCAGAAGCAAAACTCCAAGTCCCTTGGAGCATCAGTGGCCCCACTGAGGGCAGGGACTGCCAAAGGCTCCCCAGGGAGTGGTGAGAGCAGATCCTTGAGGCCAGGATTGCAGGAGCCCGAGGCTGTGAGCAGGGAACTGCAATGCTGAGCAAGGCCTGGGCTGGTTGGAGGAAGCAGAAAGGCCAAGGCCTGAGCCCAGGCCTGGGCCAGCAGGGCCTGTCCCTCACAGGTGGCTCGGGGCTGTTCCTGGAGCACTGGGATGGGAGAGGCAGCAAGGACAAATGTCATCAGGCTGTGTGACACTCCAGATGCTCATGGAACCAAGGGCCAGTGTGACACAGCAGGGCCTGATGGAAACAAGAGGCCGTGCTGAGCGTGCGCGCCTGTAACACCGCAGAACACTGAAATGCTGAGGGTGAGCAAAGGTTCCTTTCCTCGAGTTTGGTGCAGAGTAGAAACCCCAGCCAGATATTCTCAAGAGGTCAAAACGACACAAAAGTGTACTGGAAAAATACAGAAAACCGAGCTCCTTTGGCAAATGATTTCATACAACATCCAATTCAACGTGCATCACTTAGCGTAGCAGGAACATCATTAACTCAGCCCATTTAAGATGGAAACCTTTAGGCATAAAAATGTTAAACTACCCAAAAACATTCCAGTAAAAGAGGATAAGAAGGTTAAAAGAGAAAAAAGAGACAGAAAGACAGAAGATCTCCAGATAGATATGCAGAGAGCTACCAGCTGCTAGGCTTCCAGTGTGGCTGAGACACAGACCCAGGAGATTTCAGGATTCAGACCAGGGCTTGACGTCATGCCCGATTTTTTCAATTCCCTAGCGTTTTGTAAGCTCTCCTCTTTTCAGGGACATCTGCTTTCTTCCCACTCACTGCTGTGTTTCATTGCCTTTGTGTGGGATTGATTGACAGCTCGGCCAATCAGAGCTGGGTGGGCGCTGCCCCTGCTGTGTGATTGATTGACGGCTCAGCCAATCAGAGCTGGGTGGGCGCTGCTCCTGCTGTGTGGGATTGATTGACGGCTCAGCCAATCAGAGCTGGCTGGGCGCTGCCCCTGCTGTGTGATTGATTGACAGCTCAACCAATCAGAGCAGGCTGGGCGCTGCTCCTGCTGTGTGATTGGCAGATCTGCCAGGCCATGGCTGGGGGCGGGGCTCTGTCCCACCTCATTCCAAGGTCTGTCCCAGCCCCGGCCCCACTCGGCCATTCCGAGCATCCCGACGGGTCTGGGGACATTGATGTCATCCAGCCTCTGACAGCGACCATGGGGACACTGCGGAACCTCATGGAACCAAAGAGACCATTTTGACACTCTGGTGCCTCATGCAATCAGGGCCACCTTTGTGAGACTCGGGACCCCAATGGAACCAAGGGTCAGTGATGAAGCTGTGCGGCCCAGAGAACCAAGGAGCCTTTGTTACACAGCAGGGCCACATGGAGCCCAGGGGCCGTGGTGACTCTGCAGGACCTTAGGGAAGCAAGGGGCCATTGTTATCACTACTGAAGCAGGGAGAATATTGTGACAAGGAGAATATCGGGACACTACAGGGACTCCCGGAATCAAGGAGTACATTGTGACACTGTGAGGCCCCATGGAACCAAGGCAACATGGAACAGGTCTGGCTGGCTGGGCCTCCCGGGGGCCACCTGGCAAGACTGGCTGATCCTGGAATGTTGAGGACTGCCTCTCATCAGCTCCTGGAGCACTGAGGCTCTGTGCTTTCCTTCCTATGGAAAAGTACCATCCGCTTTTGCAGGTTCCCACGGCTGAAACTGATATTCCCCCTGAAAAAGCACTACATACAAGGCTTGCTCCCAGCCAAAATCTGCTAGGAGTAACAGCTCTGGGTGGCCACCGTTTCCTGAGGGCTGCCTCTCATCTACCACTCTAAGGGTCGGTGTGAAGTTTCCCTCATTTTTGCCTCATGACCCTCTCAAGAAGACCTCAAGGACCCCCGCCCAGGTTGACTCTGGACAATGATTTTCTGGCCTGCTTGAGGTGGGTGCTTGCCAAGGGACTCTTTGCAGGTGTGTTGTGCTCACTGGACTCTGCTGTCATGGTACCAGCTGAAGCCTGCATGTACTGCACGACCGCACCTGTCTCTTGGAGCACCACACAATGCTCCATAAATCTCCCCGCCTCTTGGCCACAAGCCACTCGCTTTGGAAAAGGACTATAAAAGAGCGATCCTCTGGAGGAGACCCTGAGTACTCCCCACGGATGACCACCCTTCCATTGGCTGGCGCACCATGACGTTGGTCTCGTCTGTTGGTAGCTATTTCCCCCTTCCCCTCTTTTTCTCTCTCTAGACTCCATTTCCTATATCTCTCCCCTCTATCGCAACTGAATTGTTTGGCATTCAATAAAAATGCATTGCTGTTGTTGAATAAACTGATTTGTCCCCCGCTATTTGCCTGCTATTACCTCTGAGATCAAACAATCCCCGGCCTGTCTTGGTAGATGGTGACACTCCCCCCCCCTCCCCCCACCCCCCGCAAATCCCCCATCCCCCTGCTTCTCCCAGTTGATTGCTGATCGTGCTGTGACATGGAATGGAACATCCCTTGCGCCAGTCCAGCCCAGCTGTCCCATCCCTGTTCCCTCAGGAGCACTTGCCCACCCCAAGTCCATGGGTTGGAGGGGCTTGCAGACACGCCTTGTGGGGGGAGCATTGTGACAAGGACAGGAGAACAGAAGAACATTTACACTTATCGCGGGCAGAGAACAGAAGAGCACAGCCTTGGAGAAACGCACAAAGGATGTAGCTGAGGCAAACAGAGCGTGCACAAAATGCAAGGAGAATGTCAGCTCAGCTCTGCAAGGCTGACAAAAGCAGAAGTTATACACAACAATAATATTGCCCTTCCTCAAAAGCGGGGATCAAAGAGCAGTCACCTAAAAAGGACAGCGCATGTTGAAGGCAGACTCCAAAGAACCATAGAAGGACTTGTGAGAAGGGGTGCAATTATGGCAAATAAATTCCAGGTGGGGTTAACTAATGAATACATCATCAGTGTGAGTGATAAAAGCTCCGATTGCCTGGTGGCCAGTGCACTCGAGTAGATGAAGGATTGCCCAAGTGGCCACCATGGTGTAATAAAGAATACCTGCTCTCAGATCCTCAAAACTGTGTTCAAAAGTTGCTATCCAGCAGATTTCAGTATCAGTGGTGTCCCTGACTCCATTATGCCCCTTGCACACTTTCACGAGGGCCCCTTGGTTCCACGAGGCCCTGCTGGATAACAGTGGACCCTTGGTTCCATTTGGGTCTGTACTGTCAAAATGGCCTCCTTGGTTCTGCACTGCCACAATGCTCTCCTTGGTGCCACGAGGCCTTGGTGTGTCACAACAGCCTCTCGGTTCCATGAACTGCCATAGTGTCAGCACGGTCTCTTGCATCTGCAGTATCACGATGGACAGTTGGTTACAAGCAGCCCCGCCGTGTCACAACGACTATTTGCTTCAGGAGGCCCCCACAGTGTCACCATGGCCCCTTGGTTCCACGAGGCCTCGCTGCAGAACAATGGCCTCTCAGTTCCAGGAGGTTTTGTACTGTCAACAGTGCTCTCCTTGGTTCTACAGTGGCTGCTTGCTTCCATAATTCTTCCTCGGTGTCACAGTGGTCTCCTTGGCTCCATGAGGCTCTGCAATGTCCCAATAGCCCATCGTTTCCATGAGCTTCTGTCCCATCAACCATGTCCTTTGCTCCAGTGAGGCCCCGCAATGGCACACTGGACCCTTGGCTCCATGAGGTTCCATAGTGTGACATGGTTGCCTTGATTCCAAGAGGTTCTGCCGGGTCACACTGGACCCTTGGCTCCGTGAGGTTCCGTGGTATCGCCATGGTTTCCCTGGATCCGCAGTAGCACTATGGACCATAGGTTTCATGCAGCTTTGCTGTGCTACAGTGGCTCCTTGGTTCCATCAAGTGCCACTGTGTAACAAGGGAATCTTGGTCCCATGAGGTTCTGGACTGTCACAATGCTGTCCTTGGTTCTGGACTCTAACAACGGACCCTTGGTTCCACGAGGTTCCATTACGTCACAATGCTCTCCTTGGTTCCACAAGGCCTTGCTTTGTCACAATGGACCCTTGGTTCCATGAGCTTCCGTAGTGTAACCATGGTCTCCTGGGATCTGCATTGTCACAATGGACAATTGGTTGCATGGGAGCCTGCTGTGTCACAAGAGAGCCTTAGTTCCATGACGTTCTGGACTGTCACAGTGGTCTCCCTGCTTCAACGAGGCCCTGGAGTGTCACAAGGGCTGCTTGGTTCTGTGAGCTTCCACAACGTCCCAATGGTCTCCTTGTTTCTGCAGTGTCATAGTGGACTCTTGGTTCCATGAGGTTCCTAAATGTCACAGGTCTCCTTGGTTCCATGTGGCCCTGCTGTGTCACCACAGCCCCTTGGTTCCAGGAGTTTCTGGGCTGTCAGCAGTGGTTCCTTTTCTTCCAATCAGGCACCGCTGTGTCACACTGCACCCTGGCTTCCATGAAGTTCTTCAGTGTCACAGTGGCCCCTTGGATCCATGCGGTCCCATAGTGTCACCATGGTCTCCTTGGATCTGCATTGTCATAAGGGACCATTGGTTCCACGTGGCCCGGCTGTGTCACAGTGATGTGGATTCCGTAATTGCCTTCAGCGTCACAATGGAGCCTTGTTTCTGTGAGGCTCTCAACTGTCACAATTGTCTCCTTGGTTCCATCAGCCCCCGCTGTGTCACAAGGGTCCCCTTGGTTCCATGAGCACACCAAAGCTTTGCATAAACATTGAGCAGCACCTGCTTAACACACCTGGGAACATCTGTCTGCATTCAAAAGACAGGTCACAGCTGAGAAAGGCACCAGCAGCTTCCATCTGCAACAGAGATGCAGGGAAAGGACAAGGACAGAGAATTCAGCTGCAAGACTCCGAGAATTCTGCATCCAGACATCATTTCTGGTCCCACTGTCCCTAGTAGAAAGGTGTCATCATTCCAGGCAGCCTGTACTCAGCATGTGCTTCTACAGTGGGGATTTGTCGTTTAGGAGACCTGCTCAGGCTTTTCCCTTCTTTCCTCACAAACAGGAATACTTGTCCCGGGCCTGGATGCAGGCAGAGCCCTGAGGAGAGCACGTGCGACATGGTGCAGTGGGCAGGGACAGCCAGCTGCAGAGTTCAGGGGGGAAGGGCTTCCGGTGCAGGGCCAGGGATGTCAGTCCCAGCTGGGCCATGTCAGACACGCTGAGGCTGGGCTTGGGGAGCAGCTTGTCCAAACAGGGTCAGCCTGCAAGGGGCTCATTCTTCTGTGGGCCCACGCCTCCTAAGGAGACGTTCAGCATCAAGATCACCTGGGGAATGCCTAAGTTGCTTCTTCTTGGAACTGAAAAAGAAAAATTACTCCCTTTTATAACACTGAAAATCGTGAGCTGTACCTTGAAATCTTCCTCCTTAAGAGAACTCCAAAGTGACTCCAAGCAGCTGCACAAGGCCTGGAGACTGGAAGACATTGGAAAGAAGACAAAGAGCTCCTGAGGGTTTTCTGTATTTTAATGATCCCCAACGGTGGATTTGGGGCTGAGTCCAGGAGCCCCAGGCACTGAGAGAAGGTTGAAGAAGCTGCTCAAGGAGTCAGAAGCAAAACTCCAAGTCCCTTGGAGCATCAGTGGCCCCACTGAGGGCAGGGACTGCCAAAGGCTCCCCAGGGAGTGGTGAGAGCAGATCCTTGAGGCCAGGATTGCAGGAGCCCGAGGCTGTGAGCAGGGAACTGCAATGCTGAGCAAGGCCTGGGCTGGTTGGAGGAAGCAGAAAGGCCAAGGCCTGAGCCCAGGCCTGGGCCAGCAGGGCCTGTCCCTCACAGGTGGCTCGGGGCTGTTCCTGGAGCACTGGGATGGGAGAGGCAGCAAGGACAAATGTCATCAGGCTGTGTGACACTCCAGATGCTCATGGAACCAAGGGCCAGTGTGACACAGCAGGGCCTGATGGAAACAAGAGGCCGTGCTGAGCCTGCGCGCCTGTAACACCGCAGAACACTGAAATGCTGAGGGTGAGCAAAGGTTCCTTTCCTCGAGTTTGGTGCAGAGTAGAAACCCCAGCCAGATATTCTCAAGAGGTCAAAACGACACAAAAGTGTACTGGAAAAATACAGAAAACCGAGCTCCTTTGGCAAATGATTTCATACAACATCCAATTCAACGTGCAACACTTAGCGTAGCAGGAACATCATTAACTCAGCCCATTTAAGATGGAAACCTTTAGGCATAAAAATGTTAAACTACCCAAAAACATTCCAGTAAAAGAGGATAAGAAGGTTAAAAGAGAAAAAAGAGACAGAAAGACAGAAGATCTCCAGATAGATATGCAGAGAGCTACCAGCTGCTAGGCTTCCAGTGTGGCTGAGACACAGACCCAGGAGATTTCAGGATTCAGACCAGGGCTTGACGTCATGCCCGATTTTTTAAATCCCTAGCGTTTTCTAAGCTCTCCTCTTAGTCAGTTCGGTTTTCGCAGCGAGCCAGCTAAGCAAATGCTAGACTATCTATTCGACACATATCTATTACTGCCAAATGATCTAAAAAGCATAACTAAATTGATTTTCACACCACATCAGCAGATGCTGTTTAATGCTCACTGGCAAGCTCTTGTTGCCGAAGCAGTTGCGGTACAAAGGGGTCAGGGTGATCCCTTAGCCGGGATTACAGCAGATGAGTTAATGGGAGTGGGCGTATTTCGCAGGTCGGAAACTCAGTTACTCCCGGGGGCTGACAGGGTTAGAGAAGCCATGCGTATCGTAAGGAATGCCATCAATCAAGTCAAAGATAGCTCAGGCATACCCATGTATATGGGGATAAAACAGAGAAGAAATAAATCCTTTAAGGACTTTGTAGATAAGGCTGCTGCTGCTATTGAAAAGGCAGGAGTCCCAGAGTATATGAGAGGGGCGCAGGTTTTCTTAGTTAATGCACTAAAAGAATTAGGCTTAGGGCTGCAGAAACAAGCCGAGTCCACACAGTCACAGGTGCTAGCCGCTCTTGCTCCGCTCCGTGCTTCTACGGCGGCCCCGGCCACATCGAACGACCACCGGCCTCCCTCAGCGCGCTGCTACAGATGCGGGTGGATGCGGCGCGACCCGACGGGCGCCGCCGATCAGCCCCCGGCGGCCGCCGCCATATTGGCCCCGGTCACAAGTAGCCGCCGTGACACCAGCGCCATCTCCTGTCTGCAACCAGCTACAACAGGGAGCCTGGAACTCGACTTGGCAGCCGCAATAAAAACATCATTATTAACAACACGCCCCGCTAAAGTCCCAACTGGAGTACAAGGCCCAGTAACTATTAAAGGACAAGCCTTTGGAGGACTAATAGTGGGACGCTCATCGAGCTCCATTTTAGGACTGTTTGTACTACCAGGTGTCATCGATGCAGACTACACTGGGGAAATACAAATAATAGTCTATACTCCTTTTCCTCCTTTAACGATTGAGGCAAATCAACGTATTGCTCAATTTATTCCACTTCCACAGTTAAGCCGGGGTGTTCAACCACAAACACAAACCCCGCGTAAGGACCAAGGTTTTGGGTCCTCTGGTGTTGCTCTGCTCACAATGGATCTCAATACTAAACCCAAAAAGAAGGTGAAGTTCACCTATGCAGGACGTACAATAAAAATAATAGGACTTTTAGACACTGGAGCAGATACCAGCATTGTTTCTCCAGAAAAATGGCCTTGTGATTGGCCATCATTACAAACCACGGATACCGTGACGGGCGTCGAAGGGTTCACCCTCGCAAAAAAACGCCCCCAATAAGGGTCACTATAGATGGGCAGGACTTGGTAACTGTGTTATCAGTAGTTGCATTACCGCCCATGGTACATTGTCTAATTGGAAGGGACATTTTAACTCAGCTTGGGGTTGTTCTATCCAACGAGCACCCTTTGGGGTAATTGCCATTGCTTGGACTTTCCCGATCCCAATCACCTGGACTACCAATGAACCGGTAATGGTTAAGCAATGGCCTTTAAAAAAGGAAAGTCTAATACAAGCACATCAACTCATAAAAAAACAATTTCAACAAGGACATTTAAAACTTTCCACAAGCCCATGGAACACGCCAATTTTTGTGATTAAAAAGAAATCAGGGAAATATCGTCTTCTTCATGATTTAAGAACAGTAAATGATCAAATGGAAGCAATGGGAGCGTTACAACCAGGACTTCCCAATCCAGCCATGCTCCCACAACATTGGCCTCTTTTAATTATTGATTTAAAGGACTGCTTTTTTACTATAGCCTTACACCCCCAGAATACAAAAAGATTTGCATTTACCCTACCGGCAATTAACAGGGGGGAACCTGACAAAAGATATGAATGGACTGTTCTCCCACAAGGTATGAAAAACTCGCCTACTTTGTGCCAATTATATGTTGATGCGGCCTTGCAACCTTTAAAACTAAAATGGCCCGACACAATTATTTACCACTACATGGATGACATCCTATTCGCCCAGAAAATAGCATTTACAGATATTCAAATGCAGAAAATTCAAAACACCTTAGCAAAAGCATCTCTCATGATAGCTCCAAAAAAGATACAGCAATCTACACCATGGAAGTACCTAGGATGAACTATTACAAATCAAATCGTACGGCCGCAAAAACTTCAAATTGCAACAAAAATCACCAATCTAAATGAAGCACAACGCTTACTAGGAGATCTACAGTGGCTCAAACCAATTGTTGGAATACCCAACTCCTTACTAAAATCCCTCAGGCCACTGCTCAAGGGGACCGATCCAACCACACCTGTAACCATGACACCACAACAAAAAGACGCTCTCAATGGCATTATTCGCTGCGTCAATAAAGGATTTGTCTCCCGCCGGAATGTATCATTACCTATAGACCTCACCATTTGGAATACTCCTGATCATCTACTTGGAACACTTACACAAACACAAAAGAAAACGGGGGAGATACAGGTACTAGAGTGGATAACTCCACCTTTACAAGCAAAAAGGACAATCAGTACAAAAATCGAACAAGTAGCTACCTTGATTCGTAAGGGTCGGGTAAGGATTCTGGAAATCACCGGAACAGGCCCGACCGCAATCTATTTGCCCATGAAAAAGGAGGACTTAGACTGGTACCTCCTCAATTCTGAGGACTTACAAACGGCTTTGCTGGAAGCTGGAGCAGCAGTCAACACAGGACCGCTGACACCACGTCATCTTCAGTGGTTAGGAAATTGGAACTGGGTATCAAAGCCAACACGATCGGAACAGCCGATAGCGGGTGCCATCACAGCATTCACGGATGCCGGAAAGAAATTGAGGAGGGCAGCCATCACCTGGAAAGAAGGCCCTCGATGGAAAAAGCAGATAATAGACGCTGCTCCAGAGGACAGTTTACAAACATTGGAATTGCTTGCTGTTGTGTGGGCACTAAGTGAACTGCAAGGGTCTTTGAATGTGGTCACTGACTCGTTTTATGTTGCAGGAGTAGCACAGAGAATTGAGGACGCCTCTGTGAAAGAGGTGCAGAACAAAAGACTCTATGAACTCTTACTGCAGTTAAAGCGAGCAGTAGGAGCAAGGTTTAAGCCTTACTGTATCATACACATCAGAAGCCACAAGTGGGATGTAGGCTTGGGTGAGGGCAATGCCAGGGCAGATAGATTGGTTATGAATGTAGCAGATGATAGGGGGATTGAGGCAAGAGAGTCACACACACGATTTCACCAAAATGCTAAGGGATTGGTGCGCGAGTTCAAAATAGGCATACAAGAAGCTAAAGCAATAGTGAGAGCCTGTCCCACCTGTAGTCATCACAACAGTGGGGTGGGTCTTGGGTGTGGGGTAAATCCTCGAGGTCTAGAAAGTAATGAAATTTGGCAAATGGACGTTACACATGTAGCAGAATTTGGTAGGCTCAAATATGTGCACGTCACAATAGACACCTACAGTAAGTACATTTGGGCTACAGCACAATCAGGAGAGAAGGCAATCCATGTAATAAGGCACCTAACAAGTTGCTTTGCAGTCATGGGAATGCCTAGGGAAATAAAGACCGACAATGGACCAGCCTATGTCGGCAAGAAAGTAAGCCAGTTTATAAGACTCTGGGGAATTAAACACATCACAGGAGTACCACACTCACCCACAGGACAAGCCATAGTAGAAAGAGCCAATGGGACACTCAAACAGTACCTACTCAAGCACAAATCCATAGATGATCCACAAGAAAGGTTAGCTAAGGTTCTTTATGTCATGAATTTTTTGTGTGTGTTTGGGGAAGAGTCAGAGCCGCCTGCAATTAGGCATAGGGGGAAAAGGGAAGGTAACAAAGAAGAAGGCACAAAAGCGTGGGTAAAGTATCGGGATCCAAAGACAGGAATATGGAATGGCCCCGCTGAGGTAATATACTGGGGCAGAGGTTATGTTTGTGTTTCTACTCCCACAGGAACAGTTTGGGTCCCTGCTAGATGGATAAAGCCCATTCTAAATGAGTGAGTTGGTGGAAAGATTCCTGAGGAAACCACTAGCTCCAGACGACCAAGAGCGGATACAACAGAAGTTAACGGTGACCTTACGGCCCTATTTACAAAAACTAGCACCATATAAACGCGCTGTCCGCAAGGCACTGCAACGGCCGCCACCGAACTGGGCGGATTGGATCGAGAATCACGCCTACCTGGAAGAACAACGCCTTAACAGTCGCCCTTGTTGCGCGTGTGGGAAGGCGTGGTGTGAAGCTTGGGTGGCTCTAAAGTGTGGGGGCTGTGGGGACTGCACATGGGTAAGACAAAGAGCAGTATATAAATTGTGGTGCCAAGAGTGTCAAAGGGAAGACCTAAGACGCTCAAGCTGGGGTGCAGCATTAGAGGGGGAAGCAGGAGTACCGTTTGCACAGGTCCCGAGTGTATATGAAGCACCAGAACAGCTTATGTTAGCTTGGGCCCGGTGGGAAATAACTAATTAGCTCTGGAGGCAGAAAATCACTGCAAAATCTTGCATTGTTGCTACCCGATGCATGACTAAAGTGCCATATCTACCTTTCCCTCGGGTAGAACCAGTTAAGCCAGGTACCGACCCTGAAAAGGTATTAGACCAGTGCATAGAAAAGGTAAAGCAGTGGCACATAGCAGCAGACAATCCAAAGTACAGGAGGAAGAAGTCACGTAAGCAGCAAAAATGATACTCATCATATTGCTTACGCTTACTAACTTTGCTTGCACAAATGCTTTTCCAATGAAGCACACACCTAGAGAAAATGTATGGGTAACATTTGCTAACATAACAAAGCAAGAATCAATCTGCTTGAGCTTGGGGGGAGCGCAGAATCCTTTCAAAACTTGTCTTGTAGGATTACCAGTTTGGAAACCAAGAGAGTTTGCAGGGTATCTTAATGATAGCAACCTACCTACAAAAGGGGATGACGATTTGTTGCAAGGTTGTACTTTCCCTAGTAGTAATCCCTCACAACACGATGGATGCTGGCAATGTGAATTTGTCCTAGCTTTAGGCAAAACCTTAGCCTCCCCTCCGGAAGAGATTGACCTCTTCGGAAGCACTAACGCATCAATGGGAAGAAACGCAGGAGGATGGTTTAGTTTTATGCCCTTAGAAGACAAAAACTTTACAACCCTTGATTCAGCCCTTACTAGTCTATCAACAATTCACACTCAACTCTACCCCAAATGTAACGGTAGGTACATCACAAAGGCAAGAGCACTACCCCCAGGAATATTTTTAATTTGTGGGGATCGTGCCTGGAATGGTATTCCAGTGAGGCCACAAGGGGGACCCTGCTATCTAGGGAAACTAACCATGTTTCACCCCAATGTAACTACTCTCATGCAACTTGCAAGCAAGGCAAATAGAACAAAACGCAGTTTACATGATCTTGACTGCACCGACATAGGGCAACCACACTTTTGGAGTAACTTTAGACAGGTAGCAACTGCTGTACTCCTCCCTCACGCAGCAGCCAGGAAAGCTATGACCCTAGCCGAACAGTTAGGGTGCTGGGCAAAAGATGAATTTAACACCACCTCTCAGGTGTTAGACATGATGGCCAGGGATGTCTCAAGTGTTAACCATGCAGTACTGCAAAACAGAGCAGCCATTGATTTTCTACTTCTAGCGCAGGGACACGGTTGTGAGGAATTTGAGGGAATGTGCTGCATGAATTTGTCTGACCACTCTAAATCCATTCACAAAAAGATACAAGACATACAAAACAGACTACATGACCTAAAGGAGCAAGATGGTTGGGACATTGATGAATGGCTAAAGAGCCTAGGCCTTGGAGGATGGATTCGAACCATCATTAAGTATGCTATCATGATCTTAGGTGTATTCTTATGCTTAGCTTTGTTGCTTCCTTGCTTGATAACTTGCTTGCAGAATTTCATTCAAAAGACTGTTAGCAAGGCTTGGCATACTAATCTTCTCGCTCAAAAAGAAAACGGGGGAAGTGTAGAGAGCCTGGTGCAGGAATGGCTAGAAGAGAGAGGCCATAGTCAGATCAATTTAGTCAGGCTTACAAAGCAGGCCTCAGCCTCAAGGGCACAGTAAAAGGGAAGGCACGTAGAATTGTGATAAGATGAACAAAGACAGACTGTAAAAGAAGAACTAGAAGAACTCTGCTAGCCATGAAATTGCAAAAGTGTAGCTACAAACTTAGCCGATCAGCATAGTGACGCATATGGGAAGGCAACCAATGATGAGCTTAGCTTTTCCAATATGCATGAGCTAATTAAGCACTGTATTTAATCGCCACTCTAATTATCAATAAGAGAGACTTTGCAGATGACCGAATTGGTGTCCGTGCCTCCCTTCTCCGACACCCTAGCGTTTTGTAAGCTCTCCTCTTTTCGGGGACATCTGCTTTCTTCCCACTCACTGCTGTGTTTCATTGCCTTTGTGTGGGATTGATTGACAGCTCGGCCAATCAGAGCTGGGTGGGCGCTGCCCCTGCTGTGTGATTGATTGACGGCTCAGCCAATCAGAGCTGGCTGGGCGCTGCCCCTGCTGTGTGATTGATTGACAGCTCAACCAATCAGAGCAGGCTGGGCGCTGCTCCTGCTGTGTGACTGATTAACGGCTCAACCAATCAGAGCTGGGTGGGCGCTGCTCCTGCTGTGTGGGATTGATTGACGGCTCCGCCAATCAGAGCTGGGTGGGCGCTACCCCTGCTGTGTGATTGGCAGATCTGCCAGGCCATGGCTGGGGGCGGGGCTCTGTCCCACCTCATTCCAAGGTCTGTCCCAGCCCCGGCCCCACTCGGGCATTCCGAGCATCCCGACGGGTCTGGGGACATTGATGTCATCCAGCCTCTGACAGCGACCATGGGGACACTGCGGAACCTCATGGAACCAAAGAGACCATTTTGACACTCTGGTGCCTCATGCAATCAGGGCCACCTTTGTGAGACTCGGGACCCCAATGGAACCAAGGGTCAGTGATGAAGCTGTGCGGCCCAGAGAACCAAGGAGCCTTTGTTACACAGCAGGGCCACATGGAGCCCAGGGGCCGTGGTGACTCTGCAGGACCTTAGGGAAGCAAGGGGCCATTGTTATCACTACTGAAGCAGGGAGAATATTGTGACAAGGAGAATATCGGGACACTACAGGGACTCCCGGAATCAAGGAGAACATTGTGACACTGTGAGGCCCCATGGAACCAAGGCAACATGGAACAGGTCTGGCTGGCTGGGCCTCCCGGGGGCCACCTGGCAAGACTGGCTGATCCTGGAATGTTGAGGACTGCCTCTCATCAGCTCCTGGAGCACTGAGGCTCTGTGCTTTCCTTCCTATGGAATAGTACCAGCCCCTTTTGCAGGTTCCCACGGCTGAAACTGATATTCCCCCTGAAAAAGCACTACATACAAGGCTTGCTCCCAGCCAAAATCTGCTAGGAGTAACAGCTCTGGGTGGCCACCGTTTCCTGAGGGCTGCCTCTCATCTACCACTCTAAGGGTCGGTGTGAAGTTTCCCTCATTTTTGCCTCATGACCCTCTCAAGAAGACCTCAAGGACCCCCGCCCAGGTTGACTCTGGACAATGATTTTCTGGCCTGCTTGAGGTGGGTGCTTGCCAAGGGACTCTTTGCAGGTGTGTTGTGCTCACTGGACTGTGCTGTCATGGTACCAGCTGAAGCCTGCATGTACTGCACGACCGCACCTGTCTCTTGGAGCACCACACAATGCTCCATAAATCTCCCCACCTCTTGGCCACAAGCCACTCGCTTTGAAAAAGGACTATAAAAGAGCGATCCTCTGGAGGAGACCCTGAGTACTCCCCACGGATGACCACCCTTCCATTGGCTGGCCCACCATGACGTTGGTCTCGTCTGTTGGTAGCTATTTCCCCCTTCCCCTCTTTTTCTCTCTCTAGACTCCATTTCCTATATCTCTCCCCTCTAGCGCAACTGAATTGTTTGGCATTCAATAAAAATGCATTGCTGTTGTTGAATAAACTGATTTGTCCCCCGCTATTTGCCTGCTATTACCTCTGAGATCAAACAATCCCCGGCCTGTCTTGGTAGATGGTGACACTCCCCCCACCCTCCCCCCCCCCGCAAATCCCCCATCCCCCTGCTTCTCCCAGTTGATTGCTGATCGTGCTGTGACATGGAATGGAACATCCCTTGGGCCAGTCCAGCCCAGCTGTCCCATCCCTGTTCCCTCAGGAGCACTTGCCCACCCCAAGTCCATGGGTTGCAGGGGCTTGCAGACATGCCTCGTGGGGGGAGCATTGTGACAAGGACAGGACAACAGAAGAACATTTACACTTATCGCGGGCAGAGAACAGAAGAGCACAGCCTTGGAGAAACGCACAAAGGATGTAGCTGAGGCAAACAGAGCGTGCACAAAATGCAAGGAGAATGTCAGCTCAGCTCTGCAAGGCTGACAAAAGCAGAAGTTATACACAACAATAATATTGCCCTTCCTCAAAAGCGGGGATCAAAGAGCAGTCACCTAAAAAGGACAGCGCATGTTGAAGGCAGACTCCAAAGAACCATAGAAGGACTTGTGAGAAGGGGTGCAATTATGGCAAATAAATTCCAGGTGGGGTTAACTAATGAATACATCATCAGTGTGAGTGATAAAAGCTCCGATTGCCTGGTGGCCAGTGCACTCGAGTAGATGAAGGATTGCCCAAGTGGCCACCATGGTGTAATAAAGAATACCTGCTCTCAGATCCTCAAAACTGTGTTCAAAAGTTGCTATCCAGCAGATTTCAGTATCAGTGGTGTCCCTGACTCCATTATGCCCCTTGCACACTTTCACGAGGGCCCCTTGGTTCCACGAGGCCCTGCTGGATAACAGTGGACCCTTGGTTCCATTTGGGTCTGTACTGTCAAAATGGCCTCCTTGGTTCTGCACTGCCACAATGCTCTCCTTGGTGCCACGAGGCCTTGGTGTGTCACAACAGCCTCTCGGTTCCATGAACTGCCATAGTGTCAGCACGGTCTCTTGCATCTGCAGTATCACGATGGACAGTTGGTTACAAGCAGCCCCGCCGTGTCACAACGACTATTTGCTTCAGGAGGCCCCCACAGTGTCACCATGGCCCCTTGGTTCCACGAGGCCTCGCTGCAGAACAATGGCCTCTCAGTTCCAGGAGGTTTTGTACTGTCAACAGTGCTCTCCTTGGTTCTACAGTGGCTGCTTGCTTCCATAATTCTTCCTCGGTGTCACAGTGGTCTCCTTGGCTCCATGAGGCTCTGCAATGTCCCAATAGCCCATCGTTTCCATGAGCTTCTGTCCCATCAACCATGTCCTTTGCTCCAGTGAGGCCCCGCAATGGCACACTGGACCCTTGGCTCCATGAGGTTCCATAGTGTGACATGGTTGCCTTGATTCCAAGAGGTTCTGCCGGGTCACACTGGACCCTTGGCTCCGTGAGGTTCCGTGGTATCGCCATGGTTTCCCTGGATCCGCAGTAGCACTATGGACCATAGGTTTCATGCAGCTTTGCTGTGCTACAGTGGCTCCTTGGTTCCATCAAGTGCCACTGTGTAACAAGGGAATCTTGGTCCCATGAGGTTCTGGACTGTCACAATGCTGTCCTTGGTTCTGGACTCTAACAACGGACCCTTGGTTCCACGAGGTTCCATTACGTCACAATGCTCTCCTTGGTTCCACAAGGCCTTGCTTTGTCACAATGGACCCTTGGTTCCATGAGCTTCCGTAGTGTAACCATGGTCTCCTGGGATCTGCATTGTCACAATGGACAATTGGTTGCATGGGAGCCTGCTGTGTCACAAGAGAGCCTTAGTTCCATGACGTTCTGGACTGTCACAGTGGTCTCCCTGCTTCAACGAGGCCCTGGAGTGTCACAAGGGCTGCTTGGTTCTGTGAGCTTCCACAACGTCCCAATGGTCTCCTTGTTTCTGCAGTGTCATAGTGGACTCTTGGTTCCATGAGGTTCCTAAATGTCACAGGTCTCCTTGGTTCCATGTGGCCCTGCTGTGTCACCACAGCCCCTTGGTTCCAGGAGTTTCTGGGCTGTCAGCAGTGGTTCCTTTTCTTCCAATCAGGCACCGCTGTGTCACACTGCACCCTGGCTTCCATGAAGTTCTTCAGTGTCACAGTGGCCCCTTGGATCCATGCGGTCCCATAGTGTCACCATGGTCTCCTTGGATCTGCATTGTCATAAGGGACCATTGGTTCCACGTGGCCCGGCTGTGTCACAGTGATGTGGATTCCGTAATTGCCTTCAGCGTCACAATGGAGCCTTGTTTCTGTGAGGCTCTCAACTGTCACAATTGTCTCCTTGGTTCCATCAGCCCCCGCTGTGTCACAAGGGTCCCCTTGGTTCCATGAGCACACCAAAGCTTTGCATAAACATTGAGCAGCACCTGCTTAACACACCTGGGAACATCTGTCTGCATTCAAAAGACAGGTCACAGCTGAGAAAGGCACCAGCAGCTTCCATCTGCAACAGAGATGCAGGGAAAGGACAAGGACAGAGAATTCAGCTGCAAGACTCCGAGAATTCTGCATCCAGACATCATTTCTGGTCCCACTGTCCCTAGTAGAAAGGTGTCATCATTCCAGGCAGCCTGTACTCAGCATGTGCTTCTACAGTGGGGATTTGTCGTTTAGGAGACCTGCTCAGGCTTTTCCCTTCTTTCCTCACAAACAGGAATACTTGTCCCGGGCCTGGATGCAGGCAGAGCCCTGAGGAGAGCACGTGCGACATGGTGCAGTGGGCAGGGACAGCCAGCTGCAGAGTTCAGGGGGGAAGGGCTTCCGGTGCAGGGCCAGGGATGTCAGTCCCAGCTGGGCCATGTCAGACACGCTGAGGCTGGGCTTGGGGAGCAGCTTGTCCAAACAGGGTCAGCCTGCAAGGGGCTCATTCTTCAGTGGGCCCACGCCTCCTAAGGAGACGTTCAGCATCAAGATCACCTGGGGAATGCCTAAGTTGCTTCTTCTTTGAACTGAAAAAGAAAAATTACTCCCTTTTATAACACTGAAAATCGTGAGCTGTACCTTGAAATCTTCCTCCTTAAGAGAACTCCAAAGTGACTCCAAGCAGCTGCACAAGGCCTGGAGACTGGAAGACATTGGAAAGAAGACAAAGAGCTCCTGAGGGTTTTCTGTATTTTAATGATCCCCAACGGTGGATTTGGGGCTGAGTCCAGGAGCCCCAGGCACTGAGAGAAGGTTGAAGAAGCTGCTCAAGGAGTCAGAAGCAAAACTCCAAGTCCCTTGGAGCATCAGTGGCCCCACTGAGGGCAGGGACTGCCAAAGGCTCCCCAGGGAGTGGTGAGAGCAGATCCTTGAGGCCAGGATTGCAGGAGCCCGAGGCTGTGAGCAGGGAACTGCAATGCTGAGCAAGGCCTGGGCTGGTTGGAGGAAGCAGAAAGGCCAAGGCCTGAGCCCAGGCCTGGGCCAGCAGGGCCTGTCCCTCACAGGTGGCTCGGGGCTGTTCCTGGAGCACTGGGATGGGAGAGGCAGCAAGGACAAATGTCATCAGGCTGTGTGACACTCCAGATGCTCATGGAACCAAGGGCCAGTGTGACACAGCAGGGCCTGATGGAAACAAGAGGCCGTGCTGAGCCTGCGCGCCTGTAACACCGCAGAACACTGAAATGCTGAGGGTGAGCAAAGGTTCCTTTCCTCGAGTTTGGTGCAGAGTAGAAACCCCAGCCAGATATTCTCAAGAGGTCAAAACGACACAAAAGTGTACTGGAAAAATACAGAAAACCGAGCTCCTTTGGCAAATGATTTCATACAACATCCAATTCAACGTGCATCACTTAGCGTAGCAGGAACATCATTAACTCAGCCCATTTAAGATGGAAACCTTTAGGCATAAAAATGTTAAACTACCCAAAAACATTCCAGTAAAAGAGGATAAGAAGGTTAAAAGAGAAAAAAGAGACAGAAAGACAGAAGATCTCCAGATAGATATGCAGAGAGCTACCAGCTGCTAGGCTTCCAGTGTGGCTGAGACACAGACCCAGGAGATTTCAGGATTCAGACCAGGGCTTGACGTCATGCCCGATTTTTTCAATTCCCTAGCGTTTTGTAAGCTCTCCTCTTTTCAGGGACATCTGCTTTCTTCCCACTCACTGCTGTGTTTCATTGCCTTTGTGTGGGATTGATTGACAGCTCGGCCAATCAGAGCTGGGTGGGCGCTGCCCCTGCTGTGTGATTGATTGACGGCTCAGCCAATCAGAGCTGGGTGGGCGCTGCTCCTGCTGTGTGGGATTGATTGACGGCTCAGCCAATCAGAGCTGGCTGGGCGCTGCCCCTGCTGTGTGATTGATTGACAGCTCAACCAATCAGAGCAGGCTGGGCGCTGCTCCTGCTGTGTGATTGGCAGATCTGCCAGGCCATGGCTGGGGGCGGGGCTCTGTCCCACCTCATTCCAAGGTCTGTCCCAGCCCCGGCCCCACTCGGCCATTCCGAGCATCCCGACGGGTCTGGGGACATTGATGTCATCCAGCCTCTGACAGCGACCATGGGGACACTGCGGAACCTCATGGAACCAAAGAGACCATTTTGACACTCTGGTGCCTCATGCAATCAGGGCCACCTTTGTGAGACTCGGGACCCCAATGGAACCAAGGGTCAGTGATGAAGCTGTGCGGCCCAGAGAACCAAGGAGCCTTTGTTACACAGCAGGGCCACATGGAGCCCAGGGGCCGTGGTGACTCTGCAGGACCTTAGGGAAGCAAGGGGCCATTGTTATCACTACTGAAGCAGGGAGAATATTGTGACAAGGAGAATATCGGGACACTACAGGGACTCCCGGAATCAAGGAGTACATTGTGACACTGTGAGGCCCCATGGAACCAAGGCAACATGGAACAGGTCTGGCTGGCTGGGCCTCCCGGGGGCCACCTGGCAAGACTGGCTGATCCTGGAATGTTGAGGACTGCCTCTCATCAGCTCCTGGAGCACTGAGGCTCTGTGCTTTCCTTCCTATGGAAAAGTACCATCCGCTTTTGCAGGTTCCCACGGCTGAAACTGATATTCCCCCTGAAAAAGCACTACATACAAGGCTTGCTCCCAGCCAAAATCTGCTAGGAGTAACAGCTCTGGGTGGCCACCGTTTCCTGAGGGCTGCCTCTCATCTACCACTCTAAGGGTCGGTGTGAAGTTTCCCTCATTTTTGCCTCATGACCCTCTCAAGAAGACCTCAAGGACCCCCGCCCAGGTTGACTCTGGACAATGATTTTCTGGCCTGCTTGAGGTGGGTGCTTGCCAAGGGACTCTTTGCAGGTGTGTTGTGCTCACTGGACTCTGCTGTCATGGTACCAGCTGAAGCCTGCATGTACTGCACGACCGCACCTGTCTCTTGGAGCACCACACAATGCTCCATAAATCTCCCCGCCTCTTGGCCACAAGCCACTCGCTTTGGAAAAGGACTATAAAAGAGCGATCCTCTGGAGGAGACCCTGAGTACTCCCCACGGATGACCACCCTTCCATTGGCTGGCGCACCATGACGTTGGTCTCGTCTGTTGGTAGCTATTTCCCCCTTCCCCTCTTTTTCTCTCTCTAGACTCCATTTCCTATATCTCTCCCCTCTATCGCAACTGAATTGTTTGGCATTCAATAAAAATGCATTGCTGTTGTTGAATAAACTGATTTGTCCCCCGCTATTTGCCTGCTATTACCTCTGAGATCAAACAATCCCCGGCCTGTCTTGGTAGATGGTGACACTCCCCCCCCCTCCCCCCACCCCCCGCAAATCCCCCATCCCCCTGCTTCTCCCAGTTGATTGCTGATCGTGCTGTGACATGGAATGGAACATCCCTTGCGCCAGTCCAGCCCAGCTGTCCCATCCCTGTTCCCTCAGGAGCACTTGCCCACCCCAAGTCCATGGGTTGGAGGGGCTTGCAGACACGCCTTGTGGGGGGAGCATTGTGACAAGGACAGGAGAACAGAAGAACATTTACACTTATCGCGGGCAGAGAACAGAAGAGCACAGCCTTGGAGAAACGCACAAAGGATGTAGCTGAGGCAAACAGAGCGTGCACAAAATGCAAGGAGAATGTCAGCTCAGCTCTGCAAGGCTGACAAAAGCAGAAGTTATACACAACAATAATATTGCCCTTCCTCAAAAGCGGGGATCAAAGAGCAGTCACCTAAAAAGGACAGCGCATGTTGAAGGCAGACTCCAAAGAACCATAGAAGGACTTGTGAGAAGGGGTGCAATTATGGCAAATAAATTCCAGGTGGGGTTAACTAATGAATACATCATCAGTGTGAGTGATAAAAGCTCCGATTGCCTGGTGGCCAGTGCACTCGAGTAGATGAAGGATTGCCCAAGTGGCCACCATGGTGTAATAAAGAATACCTGCTCTCAGATCCTCAAAACTGTGTTCAAAAGTTGCTATCCAGCAGATTTCAGTATCAGTGGTGTCCCTGACTCCATTATGCCCCTTGCACACTTTCACGAGGGCCCCTTGGTTCCACGAGGCCCTGCTGGATAACAGTGGACCCTTGGTTCCATTTGGGTCTGTACTGTCAAAATGGCCTCCTTGGTTCTGCACTGCCACAATGCTCTCCTTGGTGCCACGAGGCCTTGGTGTGTCACAACAGCCTCTCGGTTCCATGAACTGCCATAGTGTCAGCACGGTCTCTTGCATCTGCAGTATCACGATGGACAGTTGGTTACAAGCAGCCCCGCCGTGTCACAACGACTATTTGCTTCAGGAGGCCCCCACAGTGTCACCATGGCCCCTTGGTTCCACGAGGCCTCGCTGCAGAACAATGGCCTCTCAGTTCCAGGAGGTTTTGTACTGTCAACAGTGCTCTCCTTGGTTCTACAGTGGCTGCTTGCTTCCATAATTCTTCCTCGGTGTCACAGTGGTCTCCTTGGCTCCATGAGGCTCTGCAATGTCCCAATAGCCCATCGTTTCCATGAGCTTCTGTCCCATCAACCATGTCCTTTGCTCCAGTGAGGCCCCGCAATGGCACACTGGACCCTTGGCTCCATGAGGTTCCATAGTGTGACATGGTTGCCTTGATTCCAAGAGGTTCTGCCGGGTCACACTGGACCCTTGGCTCCGTGAGGTTCCGTGGTATCGCCATGGTTTCCCTGGATCCGCAGTAGCACTATGGACCATAGGTTTCATGCAGCTTTGCTGTGCTACAGTGGCTCCTTGGTTCCATCAAGTGCCACTGTGTAACAAGGGAATCTTGGTCCCATGAGGTTCTGGACTGTCACAATGCTGTCCTTGGTTCTGGACTCTAACAACGGACCCTTGGTTCCACGAGGTTCCATTACGTCACAATGCTCTCCTTGGTTCCACAAGGCCTTGCTTTGTCACAATGGACCCTTGGTTCCATGAGCTTCCGTAGTGTAACCATGGTCTCCTGGGATCTGCATTGTCACAATGGACAATTGGTTGCATGGGAGCCTGCTGTGTCACAAGAGAGCCTTAGTTCCATGACGTTCTGGACTGTCACAGTGGTCTCCCTGCTTCAACGAGGCCCTGGAGTGTCACAAGGGCTGCTTGGTTCTGTGAGCTTCCACAACGTCCCAATGGTCTCCTTGTTTCTGCAGTGTCATAGTGGACTCTTGGTTCCATGAGGTTCCTAAATGTCACAGGTCTCCTTGGTTCCATGTGGCCCTGCTGTGTCACCACAGCCCCTTGGTTCCAGGAGTTTCTGGGCTGTCAGCAGTGGTTCCTTTTCTTCCAATCAGGCACCGCTGTGTCACACTGCACCCTGGCTTCCATGAAGTTCTTCAGTGTCACAGTGGCCCCTTGGATCCATGCGGTCCCATAGTGTCACCATGGTCTCCTTGGATCTGCATTGTCATAAGGGACCATTGGTTCCACGTGGCCCGGCTGTGTCACAGTGATGTGGATTCCGTAATTGCCTTCAGCGTCACAATGGAGCCTTGTTTCTGTGAGGCTCTCAACTGTCACAATTGTCTCCTTGGTTCCATCAGCCCCCGCTGTGTCACAAGGGTCCCCTTGGTTCCATGAGCACACCAAAGCTTTGCATAAACATTGAGCAGCACCTGCTTAACACACCTGGGAACATCTGTCTGCATTCAAAAGACAGGTCACAGCTGAGAAAGGCACCAGCAGCTTCCATCTGCAACAGAGATGCAGGGAAAGGACAAGGACAGAGAATTCAGCTGCAAGACTCCGAGAATTCTGCATCCAGACATCATTTCTGGTCCCACTGTCCCTAGTAGAAAGGTGTCATCATTCCAGGCAGCCTGTACTCAGCATGTGCTTCTACAGTGGGGATTTGTCGTTTAGGAGACCTGCTCAGGCTTTTCCCTTCTTTCCTCACAAACAGGAATACTTGTCCCGGGCCTGGATGCAGGCAGAGCCCTGAGGAGAGCACGTGCGACATGGTGCAGTGGGCAGGGACAGCCAGCTGCAGAGTTCAGGGGGGAAGGGCTTCCGGTGCAGGGCCAGGGATGTCAGTCCCAGCTGGGCCATGTCAGACACGCTGAGGCTGGGCTTGGGGAGCAGCTTGTCCAAACAGGGTCAGCCTGCAAGGGGCTCATTCTTCAGTGGGCCCACGCCTCCTAAGGAGACGTTCAGCATCAAGATCACCTGGGGAATGCCTAAGTTGCTTCTTCTTTGAACTGAAAAAGAAAAATTACTCCCTTTTATAACACTGAAAATCGTGAGCTGTACCTTGAAATCTTCCTCCTTAAGAGAACTCCAAAGTGACTCCAAGCAGCTGCACAAGGCCTGGAGACTGGAAGACATTGGAAAGAAGACAAAGAGCTCCTGAGGGTTTTCTGTATTTTAATGATCCCCAACGGTGGATTTGGGGCTGAGTCCAGGAGCCCCAGGCACTGAGAGAAGGTTGAAGAAGCTGCTCAAGGAGTCAGAAGCAAAACTCCAAGTCCCTTGGAGCATCAGTGGCCCCACTGAGGGCAGGGACTGCCAAAGGCTCCCCAGGGAGTGGTGAGAGCAGATCCTTGAGGCCAGGATTGCAGGAGCCCGAGGCTGTGAGCAGGGAACTGCAATGCTGAGCAAGGCCTGGGCTGGTTGGAGGAAGCAGAAAGGCCAAGGCCTGAGCCCAGGCCTGGGCCAGCAGGGCCTGTCCCTCACAGGTGGCTCGGGGCTGTTCCTGGAGCACTGGGATGGGAGAGGCAGCAAGGACAAATGTCATCAGGCTGTGTGACACTCCAGATGCTCATGGAACCAAGGGCCAGTGTGACACAGCAGGGCCTGATGGAAACAAGAGGCCGTGCTGAGCCTGCGCGCCTGTAACACCGCAGAACACTGAAATGCTGAGGGTGAGCAAAGGTTCCTTTCCTCGAGTTTGGTGCAGAGTAGAAACCCCAGCCAGATATTCTCAAGAGGTCAAAACGACACAAAAGTGTACTGGAAAAATACAGAAAACCGAGCTCCTTTGGCAAATGATTTCATACAACATCCAATTCAACGTGCATCACTTAGCGTAGCAGGAACATCATTAACTCAGCCCATTTAAGATGGAAACCTTTAGGCATAAAAATGTTAAACTACCCAAAAACATTCCAGTAAAAGAGGATAAGAAGGTTAAAAGAGAAAAAAGAGACAGAAAGACAGAAGATCTCCAGATAGATATGCAGAGAGCTACCAGCTGCTAGGCTTCCAGTGTGGCTGAGACACAGACCCAGGAGATTTCAGGATTCAGACCAGGGCTTGACGTCATGCCCGATTTTTTCAATTCCCTAGCGTTTTGTAAGCTCTCCTCTTTTCAGGGACATCTGCTTTCTTCCCACTCACTGCTGTGTTTCATTGCCTTTGTGTGGGATTGATTGACAGCTCGGCCAATCAGAGCTGGGTGGGCGCTGCCCCTGCTGTGTGATTGATTGACGGCTCAGCCAATCAGAGCTGGGTGGGCGCTGCTCCTGCTGTGTGGGATTGATTGACGGCTCAGCCAATCAGAGCTGGCTGGGCGCTGCCCCTGCTGTGTGATTGATTGACAGCTCAACCAATCAGAGCAGGCTGGGCGCTGCTCCTGCTGTGTGATTGGCAGATCTGCCAGGCCATGGCTGGGGGCGGGGCTCTGTCCCACCTCATTCCAAGGTCTGTCCCAGCCCCGGCCCCACTCGGCCATTCCGAGCATCCCGACGGGTCTGGGGACATTGATGTCATCCAGCCTCTGACAGCGACCATGGGGACACTGCGGAACCTCATGGAACCAAAGAGACCATTTTGACACTCTGGTGCCTCATGCAATCAGGGCCACCTTTGTGAGACTCGGGACCCCAATGGAACCAAGGGTCAGTGATGAAGCTGTGCGGCCCAGAGAACCAAGGAGCCTTTGTTACACAGCAGGGCCACATGGAGCCCAGGGGCCGTGGTGACTCTGCAGGACCTTAGGGAAGCAAGGGGCCATTGTTATCACTACTGAAGCAGGGAGAATATTGTGACAAGGAGAATATCGGGACACTACAGGGACTCCCGGAATCAAGGAGTACATTGTGACACTGTGAGGCCCCATGGAACCAAGGCAACATGGAACAGGTCTGGCTGGCTGGGCCTCCCGGGGGCCACCTGGCAAGACTGGCTGATCCTGGAATGTTGAGGACTGCCTCTCATCAGCTCCTGGAGCACTGAGGCTCTGTGCTTTCCTTCCTATGGAAAAGTACCATCCGCTTTTGCAGGTTCCCACGGCTGAAACTGATATTCCCCCTGAAAAAGCACTACATACAAGGCTTGCTCCCAGCCAAAATCTGCTAGGAGTAACAGCTCTGGGTGGCCACCGTTTCCTGAGGGCTGCCTCTCATCTACCACTCTAAGGGTCGGTGTGAAGTTTCCCTCATTTTTGCCTCATGACCCTCTCAAGAAGACCTCAAGGACCCCCGCCCAGGTTGACTCTGGACAATGATTTTCTGGCCTGCTTGAGGTGGGTGCTTGCCAAGGGACTCTTTGCAGGTGTGTTGTGCTCACTGGACTCTGCTGTCATGGTACCAGCTGAAGCCTGCATGTACTGCACGACCGCACCTGTCTCTTGGAGCACCACACAATGCTCCATAAATCTCCCCGCCTCTTGGCCACAAGCCACTCGCTTTGGAAAAGGACTATAAAAGAGCGATCCTCTGGAGGAGACCCTGAGTACTCCCCACGGATGACCACCCTTCCATTGGCTGGCGCACCATGACGTTGGTCTCGTCTGTTGGTAGCTATTTCCCCCTTCCCCTCTTTTTCTCTCTCTAGACTCCATTTCCTATATCTCTCCCCTCTATCGCAACTGAATTGTTTGGCATTCAATAAAAATGCATTGCTGTTGTTGAATAAACTGATTTGTCCCCCGCTATTTGCCTGCTATTACCTCTGAGATCAAACAATCCCCGGCCTGTCTTGGTAGATGGTGACACTCCCCCCCCCTCCCCCCACCCCCCGCAAATCCCCCATCCCCCTGCTTCTCCCAGTTGATTGCTGATCGTGCTGTGACATGGAATGGAACATCCCTTGCGCCAGTCCAGCCCAGCTGTCCCATCCCTGTTCCCTCAGGAGCACTTGCCCACCCCAAGTCCATGGGTTGGAGGGGCTTGCAGACACGCCTTGTGGGGGGAGCATTGTGACAAGGACAGGAGAACAGAAGAACATTTACACTTATCGCGGGCAGAGAACAGAAGAGCACAGCCTTGGAGAAACGCACAAAGGATGTAGCTGAGGCAAACAGAGCGTGCACAAAATGCAAGGAGAATGTCAGCTCAGCTCTGCAAGGCTGACAAAAGCAGAAGTTATACACAACAATAATATTGCCCTTCCTCAAAAGCGGGGATCAAAGAGCAGTCACCTAAAAAGGACAGCGCATGTTGAAGGCAGACTCCAAAGAACCATAGAAGGACTTGTGAGAAGGGGTGCAATTATGGCAAATAAATTCCAGGTGGGGTTAACTAATGAATACATCATCAGTGTGAGTGATAAAAGCTCCGATTGCCTGGTGGCCAGTGCACTCGAGTAGATGAAGGATTGCCCAAGTGGCCACCATGGTGTAATAAAGAATACCTGCTCTCAGATCCTCAAAACTGTGTTCAAAAGTTGCTATCCAGCAGATTTCAGTATCAGTGGTGTCCCTGACTCCATTATGCCCCTTGCACACTTTCACGAGGGCCCCTTGGTTCCACGAGGCCCTGCTGGATAACAGTGGACCCTTGGTTCCATTTGGGTCTGTACTGTCAAAATGGCCTCCTTGGTTCTGCACTGCCACAATGCTCTCCTTGGTGCCACGAGGCCTTGGTGTGTCACAACAGCCTCTCGGTTCCATGAACTGCCATAGTGTCAGCACGGTCTCTTGCATCTGCAGTATCACGATGGACAGTTGGTTACAAGCAGCCCCGCCGTGTCACAACGACTATTTGCTTCAGGAGGCCCCCACAGTGTCACCATGGCCCCTTGGTTCCACGAGGCCTCGCTGCAGAACAATGGCCTCTCAGTTCCAGGAGGTTTTGTACTGTCAACAGTGCTCTCCTTGGTTCTACAGTGGCTGCTTGCTTCCATAATTCTTCCTCGGTGTCACAGTGGTCTCCTTGGCTCCATGAGGCTCTGCAATGTCCCAATAGCCCATCGTTTCCATGAGCTTCTGTCCCATCAACCATGTCCTTTGCTCCAGTGAGGCCCCGCAATGGCACACTGGACCCTTGGCTCCATGAGGTTCCATAGTGTGACATGGTTGCCTTGATTCCAAGAGGTTCTGCCGGGTCACACTGGACCCTTGGCTCCGTGAGGTTCCGTGGTATCGCCATGGTTTCCCTGGATCCGCAGTAGCACTATGGACCATAGGTTTCATGCAGCTTTGCTGTGCTACAGTGGCTCCTTGGTTCCATCAAGTGCCACTGTGTAACAAGGGAATCTTGGTCCCATGAGGTTCTGGACTGTCACAATGCTGTCCTTGGTTCTGGACTCTAACAACGGACCCTTGGTTCCACGAGGTTCCATTACGTCACAATGCTCTCCTTGGTTCCACAAGGCCTTGCTTTGTCACAATGGACCCTTGGTTCCATGAGCTTCCGTAGTGTAACCATGGTCTCCTGGGATCTGCATTGTCACAATGGACAATTGGTTGCATGGGAGCCTGCTGTGTCACAAGAGAGCCTTAGTTCCATGACGTTCTGGACTGTCACAGTGGTCTCCCTGCTTCAACGAGGCCCTGGAGTGTCACAAGGGCTGCTTGGTTCTGTGAGCTTCCACAACGTCCCAATGGTCTCCTTGTTTCTGCAGTGTCATAGTGGACTCTTGGTTCCATGAGGTTCCTAAATGTCACAGGTCTCCTTGGTTCCATGTGGCCCTGCTGTGTCACCACAGCCCCTTGGTTCCAGGAGTTTCTGGGCTGTCAGCAGTGGTTCCTTTTCTTCCAATCAGGCACCGCTGTGTCACACTGCACCCTGGCTTCCATGAAGTTCTTCAGTGTCACAGTGGCCCCTTGGATCCATGCGGTCCCATAGTGTCACCATGGTCTCCTTGGATCTGCATTGTCATAAGGGACCATTGGTTCCACGTGGCCCGGCTGTGTCACAGTGATGTGGATTCCGTAATTGCCTTCAGCGTCACAATGGAGCCTTGTTTCTGTGAGGCTCTCAACTGTCACAATTGTCTCCTTGGTTCCATCAGCCCCCGCTGTGTCACAAGGGTCCCCTTGGTTCCATGAGCACACCAAAGCTTTGCATAAACATTGAGCAGCACCTGCTTAACACACCTGGGAACATCTGTCTGCATTCAAAAGACAGGTCACAGCTGAGAAAGGCACCAGCAGCTTCCATCTGCAACAGAGATGCAGGGAAAGGACAAGGACAGAGAATTCAGCTGCAAGACTCCGAGAATTCTGCATCCAGACATCATTTCTGGTCCCACTGTCCCTAGTAGAAAGGTGTCATCATTCCAGGCAGCCTGTACTCAGCATGTGCTTCTACAGTGGGGATTTGTCGTTTAGGAGACCTGCTCAGGCTTTTCCCTTCTTTCCTCACAAACAGGAATACTTGTCCCGGGCCTGGATGCAGGCAGAGCCCTGAGGAGAGCACGTGCGACATGGTGCAGTGGGCAGGGACAGCCAGCTGCAGAGTTCAGGGGGGAAGGGCTTCCGGTGCAGGGCCAGGGATGTCAGTCCCAGCTGGGCCATGTCAGACACGCTGAGGCTGGGCTTGGGGAGCAGCTTGTCCAAACAGGGTCAGCCTGCAAGGGGCTCATTCTTCAGTGGGCCCACGCCTCCTAAGGAGACGTTCAGCATCAAGATCACCTGGGGAATGCCTAAGTTGCTTCTTCTTGGAACTGAAAAAGAAAAATTACTCCCTTTTATAACACTGAAAATCGTGAGCTGTACCTTGAAATCTTCCTCCTTAAGAGAACTCCAAAGTGACTCCAAGCAGCTGCACAAGGCCTGGAGACTGGAAGACATTGGAAAGAAGACAAAGAGCTCCTGAGGGTTTTCTGTATTTTAATGATCCCCAACGGTGGATTTGGGGCTGAGTCCAGGAGCCCCAGGCACTGAGAGAAGGTTGAAGAAGCTGCTCAAGGAGTCAGAAGCAAAACTCCAAGTCCCTTGGAGCATCACTGGCCCCACTGAGGGCAGGGACTGCCAAAGGCTCCCCAGGGAGTGGTGAGAGCAGATCCTTGAGGCCAGGATTGCAGGAGCCCGAGGCTGTGAGCAGGGAACTGCAATGCTGAGCAAGGCCTGGGCTGGTTGGAGGAAGCAGAAAGGCCAAGGCCTGAGCCCAGGCCTGGGCCAGCAGGGCCTGTCCCTCACAGGTGGCTCGGGGCTATTCCTGGAGCACTGGGATGGGAGAGGCAGCAAGGACAAATGTCATCAAGCTGTGTGACACTCCAGATGCTCATGGAACCAAGGGCCAGTGTGACACAGCGGGGCCTCATGGAAACAAGAGTCCGTGCTGAGCCTGCGCGCCTGTAACACCCCAGAACACTGAAATGCTGAGGGTGAGCAAAGGTTCCTTTACTCGAGTTTGGTGCAGAGTAGAAACCCCAGCCAGATATTCTCAAGAGGTCAAAACGACACAAAAGTGTACTGGAAAAATACAGAAAACCGAGCTCCTTTGGCAAATGATTTCATACAACATCCAATTCAACGTGCATCACTTAGCGTAGCAGGAACATCATTAACTCGGCCCATGTAAGATGGAAACCTTTAGGCATAAAAATGTTAAACTACCCAAAAACATTCCAGTAAAAGAGGATAAGAAGGTTAAAAGAGAAAAAAGAGACAGAAAGACAGAAGATCTCCAGATAGATATGCAGAGAGCTACCAGCTGCTAGGCTTCCAGTGTGGCTGAGACACAGACCCAGGAGATTTCAGGATTCAGACCAGGGCTTGACGTCATGCCCGATTTTTTAAATCCCTAGCGTTTTCTAAGCTCTCCTCTTCTCAGGGACATCTGCTTTCTTACCACGCACTGCTGTGTTTCATTGCCTTTGTGTGGGATTGATTGACGGCTCAGCCAATCAGAGCTGGGTGGGCGCTGCCCCTGCTGTGTGCTTGATTGACGGCTCAGCCAATCAGAGCTGGCTGGGCGGTGACCCTGCTGTGTGCTTGATTGACGGCTCAACCAATCAGAGCTGGCTGGGTGCGGCCCCTGCTGTGTGATTGATTGACGGCTCAACCAATCAGAGCTGGCTGGGCGCTGCCCCTGCTGTGTGGGATTGATTGACGGCTCAGCCAATCAGAGCTGGCTGGGCGCTGCCCCTGCTGTGTGATTGATTGACGGCTCAGGCAGTCACAGCTGGGTTTGCTCTGCCCCTGCTGTGTGATTGGCAGATCTGCCAGGCCATGGCTGGGGACGGGGCTCTGTCCCACCTCATTCCAAGGTCTGTCCCAGCCCCGGCCCCACTCGGCCATTCCGAGCATCCCGACGGGTCTGGGGACATTGATGTCATCCAGCCTCTGACAGCGACCATGGGGACACTGCGGAACCTCATGGAACCAAAGAGACCATTTTGACACTCTGGTGCCTCATGCAATCAGGGGCACCTTTGTGAGACTCGGGACCCCAATGGAACCAAGGGTCAGTGATGAAGCTGTGCGGCCCAGAGAACCAAGGAGCCTTTGTTACACAGCAGGGCCACATGGAGCCCAGGGGCCGTGGTGACTCTGCAGGACCTTAGGGAAGCAAGGGGCCATTGTTTACACTACAGAAGCAGGGAGAATATTGTGACAAGGAGAATATCGGGACACTACAGGGACTCCTGGAATCAAGGAGAACATTGTGACACTGTGAGGCCCCATGGAACCAAGGCAACATGGAACAGGTCTGGCTGGCTGGGCCTCCCGGGGGCCACCTGGCAAGACTGGCTGATCCTGGAATGTTGAGGACTGCCTCTCATCAGCTCCTGGAGCACTAAGGCTCCGTGCTTTCCTTCCTATGGAAAAGTACCAGCCCCTTTTGCAGGTTCCCACGGCTGAAACTGATATTCCCCCTGAAAAAGCACTACATACAAGGCTTGCTCCCAGCCAAAATCTGCTAGGAGTAACAGCTCTGGGTGGCCACCGTTTCCTGAGGGCTGCCTCTCATCTACCACTCTAAGGGTCGGTGTGAAGTTTCCCTCATTTTTGCCTCATGACCCTCTCAAGAAGACCTCAAGGACCCCCGCCCAGGTTGACTCTGGACAATGGTTTTCTGGCCTGCTTGAGGTGGGTGCTTGCCAAGGGACTCTTTGCAGGTGTGTTGTGCTCACTGGACTGTGCTGTCATGGTACCAGCTGAAGCCTGCATGTACTGCACGACCGCACCTGTCTCTTGGAGCACCACACAATGCTCCATAAATCTCCCCGCCTCTTGGCCACAAGCCACTCGCTTTGGAAAAGGACTATAAAAGAGCGATCCTCTGGAGAAGACCCTGAGTACTCCCCACGGATGACCACCCTTCCATTGCCTGGCCCACCATGACCTTGGTCTCGTCTGTTGGTAGCTACTTCCCCCTTCCCCTCCTTTTCTCTCTCTATACTCCGTTTCCTATATCTCTCCCCTCTAGCGCAACTGAATTGTTTGGCATTCAATAAAAATGCATTGCTGTTGTTGAATAAACTGATTTGTCCCCCGCTATTTACCTGTTTGCACCTCTGAGATCGAACAATCCTCGGCCTGTGTTGGCAGATGGTGACACACCCCCACCCCCCCCCCCCCCATCCCCCATGCCCTTGCTTCTCCCAGTTGATTGCTGATCGTGGTGTGACATGGAATGGAACATCCCTTGGGCCAGTCCAGCCCAGCTGTCCCATCCCTGTTCCCTCAGGAACACTTGCCCATCCCAAGTCCATGGGTTGGAGGGGCTTGCAGACACGCCTCGTGGGGCGAGCACTGTGACAAGGACAGGAGAACAGAACAACATTTACACTTACCAAGGGCAGAGAACAGAAGAGCACAGTCTTGGAGAAACGCACAAAGGATGTAGCCGAGGCAAACGGAGCGTGCACAAAACGCAAGGAGAATGTCAGCTCAGCTCTGCAAGGCTGACAAAAGCAGAAGTTATACACAACAATAATATTGCCCTTCCTCAAAAGCGGGGATCAAAGAGCAGTCACCTAAAAAGGACAGTGCATGTTGAAGACACACTCCAAAGAACCATAGAAGGACTTGTGAGAAGGGGTGCAATTATGGCAAATAAATTCCAGGTGGGGTTAACTAATGAATACATCATCAGTGTGAGTGATAAAAGCTCCGATTGCCTGGTGGCCAGTGCACTCGAGTAGATGAAGGATTGCCCAAGTGACCACCATGGTGTAATAAAGAATACCTGCTCTCAAATCCTCAAAACTGTGTTCAAAAGTTGCTATCCAGCAGATTTCAGTATCAGTGGTGTCCCTGACTCCATTATGCCCCTTGCACACTTTCACGAGGGCCCCTTGGTTCCACGAGGCCCTGCTGGATAACAGTGGACCCTTGGTTCCATTTGGGTCTGTACTGTCAAAATGGCCTCCTTAGTTCTGCACTGCCACAATGCTCTCTCCTTGGTGCCACGAGGCCTTGGTGTGTCACAACAGCCTCTCGGTTCCATGAACTGCCATAGTGTCAGCACGGTCTCTTGCATCTGCAGTATCACGATGGACAATTGGTTACAAGCAGCCCCGCTGTGTCACAACGACTACTTGGTTCATGAGGCCCCACAGTGTCACCATGGCCCCTTGGTTCCCCGAGGCCTCGCTGTAGAACAATGGCCTCTCAGTTCCAGGAGGTTTTGTACTGTCAACAGTGCTCTCCTTGGTTCTACAGTGGCTGCTTGCTTCCATAATTCTTCCTCAGTGTCACAGTGGTCTCCTTGGTTCCATGAGGCTCTGCAATGTCCCAATATCCCATCGTTTCCATGAGCTTCTGTCCCATCAACCATGTCCTTTGCTCCAGTGAGGCCCCGCAACGGCACACCGGACCCTTGGCTCCATGAGGTTCCATAGTGTAACATGGGTGCCTTGATTCCAAGAGGTTCTGCTGGGTCACACTGGACCCTTGGTTCCATGAGGTTCCGTGGTATCGCCATGGTTTCCCTGGATCCGCAGTATCGCTACGGACCATAGGTTTCATGCAGCTTTGCTGTGCTACAGTGGCTCCTTGGTTCCATCAAGTGCCACTGTGTAACAAGGGAATCTTGGTCCCATGAGGTTCTGGACTGTCACAATGCTGTCCTTGGTTCTGGACTCTAACAACGGACCCTTGGTTCCACGAGGTTCCATTACGTCACAATGCTCTCCTTGGTTCCACAAGGCCTTGCTTTGTCACAATGGACCCTTGGTTCCATGAGCTTCCGTAGTGTAACCATGGTCTCCTGGGATCTGCATTGTCACAATGGACAATTGGTTGCATGGGAGCCTGCTGTGTCACAAGAGAGCCTTAGCTCCATGAGGTTCTGGACTGTCACAGTGGTCTCCCTGCTTCAACGAGGCCCTGGAGTGTCTCGAGGGCTGCTTGGTTCTGTGAGCTTCCACAACGTCCCAATGGTCTCCTTGTTTCTGCAGTGTCATAGTGGACTCTTGGTTCCATGAGGTTCCTAAATGTCACAGGTCTCCTTGGTTCCATGTGGCCCTGCTGTGTCACCACAGCCCCTTGGTTCCAGGAGTTTCTGGGCTGTCAACAGTGGTTCCTTTGTTCCAATCAGGCACCGCTGTGTCACACTGCACCCTGGCTTCCATGAAGTTCTTCAGTGTCACAGTGGCCCCTTGGATCCATGCGGTCCCATAGTGTCACCATGGTCTCCTTGGACCTGCATTGTCATCAGGGACCATTGGTTCCATGTGGCCTGGCTGTGTCACAGTGATGTGGATTCCGTAATTGCCTTCAGTGTCACAATGGAGCCTTGTTTCTGTGAGGCTCTCAACTGTCACAACTGTCTCCTTGGTTCCATCAGCCCCCGCTGTGTCACAAGGGTCCCCTTGGTTCCATGAGCACACCAAAGCTTTGCATAAACATTGAGCAGCACCTGCTTAACACACCTGGGAACATCTGTCTGCATTCAAAAGACAGGTCACAGCTGAGAAAGGCACCAGCAGCTTCCATCTGCAACAGAGATGCAGGGAAAGGACAAGGACAGAGAATTCAGCTGCAAGACTCCGAGAATTCTGCATCCAGACATCATTTCTGGTCCCACTGTCCCTAGTAGAAAGGTGTCATCATTCCAGGTTCCAGGCAGCCTGTACTCAGCATGTGCTTCTACAGTGGGGGTTTGTCGTTTAGGAAAACCTGCTCAGGCTTTTCCCTTCTTTCCTCACAAACAGGAATACTTGTCCTGGGCCTGGATGCAGGCACAGCCCTGAGGAGAGCACGTGGGACATGGTGCAGTGGGCAGGGACAGCCAGCTGCAGAGTTCAGGGGGAAGGGCTTCTGGTGCAGGGCCAGGCATGTCAGTCCCAGCTGGGCCATGTCAGACATGTCCCCAGGCTGGGCTTGGGGAGCAGCTTGTCCAAACAGGGTCAGCCTGCAAGGGGCTCATTCTTCAGTGGGCCCACACCTCCTAAGGAGACATTCAGCATCAAGATCACCTGGGGAATGCCTAAGTTGCTTCTTCTTTGAACTGAAAAAGAAAAATTACTCCCTTTTATAAAACTGAAAATCATGAGCTGTACCTTGAAATCTTCCTCCTTAAGAGAACTCCAAAGTGACTCCAAGCAGCTGCACAAGGCCTGGAGACTGGAAGACATTGGAAAGAAGACAAAGAGCTCCTGATGATCCCCAACGGTGGATTTGGGGCTGAGTCCAGGAGCCCCAGGCACTGAGAGAAGGTTGAAGAAGCTGCTCAAGGAGTCAGAAGCAAAACTCCAAGTCCCTTGGAGCATCAGTGGCCCCACTGAGGGCAGGGACTGCCAAAGGCTCCCCAGGGAGTGGTGAGAGCAGATCCTTGAGGCCAGGATTGCAGGAGCCCGAGGCTGTGAGCAGGGAACTGCAATGCTGAGCAAGGCCTGGGCTGGTTGGAGGAAGCAGAAAGGCCAAGGCCTGAGCCCAGGCCTGGGCCAGCAGGGCCTGTCCCTCACAGGTGGCTCGGGGCTATTCCTGGAGCACTGGGATGGGAGAGGCAGCAAGGACAAATGTCATCAAGCTGTGTGACACTCCAGATGCTCATGGAACCAAGGGCCAGTGTGACACAGCGGGGCCTCATGGAAACAAGAGGCCGTGCTGAGCCTGCGCGCCTGTAACACCCCAGAACACTGAAATGCTGAGGGTGAGCAAAGGTTCCTTTACTCGAGTTTGGTGCAGAGTAGAAACCCCAGCCAGATATTCTCAAGAGGTCAAAACGACACAAAAGTGTACTGGAAAAATACAGAAAACCGAGCTCCTTTGGCAAATGATTTCATACAACATCCAATTCAACGTGCATCACTTAGCGTAGCAGGAACATCATTAACTCGGCCCATTTAAGATGGAAACCTTTAGGCATAAAAATGTTAAACTACCCAAAAACATTCCAGTAAAAGAGGATAAGAAGGTTAAAAGAGAAAAAAGAGACAGAAAGACAGAAGATCTCCAGATAGATATGCAGAGAGCTACCAGCTGCTAGGCTTCCAGTGTGGCTGAGACACAGACCCAGGAGATTTCAGGATTCAGACCAGGGCTTGACGTCATGCCCGATTTTTTAAATCCCTAGCGTTTTCTAAGCCCTCCTCTTTTCAGGGACATCTGCTTTCTTACCACGCACTGCTGTGTTTCATTGCCTTTGTGTGGGATTGATTGACGGCTCAGCCAATCAGAGCTGGGTGGGCGCTGCCCCTGCTGTGTGCTTGATTGACGGCTCAGCCAATCAGAGCTGGCTGGGCGGTGACCGTGCTGTGTGCTTGATTGACGGCTCAACCAATCAGAGCTGGCTGGGCGCGGCCCCTGCTGTGTGATTGATTGACGGCTCAACCAATCAGAGCTGGCTGGGCGCTGCCCCTGCTGTGTGATTGATTGACGGCTCAACCAATCAGAGCTGGCTGGGCGCTGCCCCTGCTGTGTGATTGATTGACGGCTCAGGCAGTCACAGCTGGGTTTGCTCTGCCCCTGCTGTGTGATTGGCAGATCTGCCAGGCCATGGCTGGGGACGGGGCTCTGTCCCACCTCATTCCAAGGTCTGTCCCAGCCCCGGCCCCACTCGGCCATTCCGAGCATCCCGACGGGTCTGGGGACATTGATGTCATCCAGCCTCTGACAGCGACCATGGGGACACTGCGGAACCTCATGGAACCAAAGAGACCATTTTGACACTCTGGTGCCTCATGCAATCAGGGGCACCTTTGTGAGACTCGGGACCCCAATGGAACCAAGGGTCAGTGATGAAGCTGTGCGGCCCAGAGAACCAAGGAGCCTTTGTTACACAGCAGGGCCACATGGAGCCCAGGGGCCGTGGTGACTCTGCAGGACCTTAGGGAAGCAAGGGGCCATTGTTTACACTACAGAAGCAGGGAGAATATTGTGACAAGGAGAATATCGGGACACTACAGGGACTCCTGGAATCAAGGAGAACATTGTGACACTGTGAGGCCCCATGGAACCAAGGCAACATGGAACAGGTCTGGCTGGCTGGGCCTCCCGGGGGCCACCTGGCAAGACTGGCTGATCCTGGAATGTTGAGGACTGCCTCTCATCAGCTCCTGGAGCACTAAGGCTCTGTGCTTTCCTTCCTATGGAAAAGTACCAGCCCCTTTTGCAGGTTCCCACGGCTGAAACTGATATTCCCCCTGAAAAAGCACTACATACAAGGCTTGCTCCCAGCCAAAATCTGCTAGGAGTAACAGCTCTGGGTGGCCACCGTTTCCTGAGGGCTGCCTCTCATCTACCACTCTAAGGGTCGGTGCGAAGTTTCCCTCATTTTTGCCTCATGACCCTCTCAAGAAGACCTCAAGGACCCCCGCCCAGGTTGACTCTGGACAATGGTTTTCTGGCCTGCTTGAGGTGGGTGCTTGCCAAGGGACTCTTTGCAGGTGTGTTGTGCTCACTGGACTGTGCTGTCATGGTACCAGCTGAAGCCTGCATGTACTGCACGACCGCACCTGTCTCTTGGAGCACCACACAATGCTCCATAAATCTCCCCGCCTCTTGGCCACAAGCCACTCGCTTTGGAAAAGGACTATAAAAGAGCGATCCTCTGGAGAAGACCCTGAGTACTCCCCACAGATGACCACCCTTCCATTGGCTGGCCCACCATGACCTTGGTCTCGTCTGTTGGTAGCTACTTCCCCCTTCCCCTCCTTTTCTCTCTCTATACTCCGTTTCCTATATCTCTCCCCTCTAGCGCAACTGAATTGTTTGGCATTCAATAAAAATGCATTGCTGTTGTTGAATAAACTGATTTGTCCCCCGCTATTTACCTGTTTGCACCTCTGAGATCGAACAATCCTCGGCCTGTGTTGGCAGATGGTGACACACCCCCACCCCCCCCCCCCATCCCCCATGCCCCTGCTTCTCCCAGTTGATTGCTGATCGTGGTGTGACATGGAATGGAACATCCCTTGGGCCAGTCCAGCCCAGCTGTCCCATCCCTGTTCCCTCAGGAACACTTGCCCACCCCAAGTCCATGGGTTGGAGGGGCTTGCAGACACGCCTCGTGGGGCGAGCACTGTGACAAGGACAGGAGAACAGAACAACATTTACACTTACCAAGGGCAGAGAACAGAAGAGCACAGTCTTGGAGAAACGCACAAAGGATGTAGCCGAGGCAAACGGAGCGTGCACAAAACGCAAGGAGAATGTCAGCTCAGCTCTGCAAGGCTGACAAAAGCAGAAGTTATACACAACAATAATATTGCCCTTCCTCAAAAGCGGGGATCAAAGAGCAGTCACCTAAAAAGGACAGTGCATGTTGAAGGCAGACTCCAAAGAACCATAGAAGGACTTGTGAGAAGGGGTGCAATTATGGCAAATAAATTCCAGGTGGGGTTAACTAATGAATACATCATCAGTGTGAGTGATAAAAGCTCCGATTGCCTGGTGGCCAGTGCACTCGAGTAGATGAAGGATTGCCCAAGTGGCCACCATGGTGTAATAAAGAATACCTGCTCTCAGATCCTCAAAACTGTGTTCAAAAGTTGCTATCCAGCAGATTTCAGTATCAGTGGTGTCCCTGACTCCATTATGCCCCTTGCACACTTTCACGAGGGCCCCTTGGTTCCACGAGGCCCTGCTGGATAACAGTGGACCCTTGGTTCCATTTGGGTCTGTACTGTCAAAATGGCCTCCTTAGTTCTGCACTGCCACAATGCTCTCTCCTTGGTGCCACGAGGCCTTGGTGTGTCACAACAGCCTCTCGGTTCCATGAACTGCCATAGTGTCAGCACGGTCTCTTGCATCTGCAGTATCACGATGGACAATTGGTTACAAGCAGCCCCGCTGTGTCACAACGACTACTTGGTTCATGAGGCCCCACAGTGTCACCATGGCCCCTTGGTTCCCCGAGGCCTCGCTGTAGAACAATGGCCTCTCAGTTCCAGGAGGTTTTGTACTGTCAACAGTGCTCTCCTTGGTTCTACAGTGGCTGCTTGCTTCCATAATTCTTCCTCAGTGTCACAGTGGTCTCCTTGGTTCCATGAGGCTCTGCAATGTCCCAATATCCCATCGTTTCCATGAGCTTCTGTCCCATCAACCATGTCCTTTGCTCCAGTGAGGCCCCGCAACGGCACACCGGACCCTTGGCTCCATGAGGTTCCATAGTGTAACATGGGTGCCTTGATTCCAAGAGGTTCTGCTGGGTCACACTGGACCCTTGGTTCCATGAGGTTCCGTGGTATCGCCATGGTTTCCCTGGATCCGCAGTAGCGCTACGGACCATAGGTTTCATGCAGCTTTGCTGTGCTACAGTGGCTCCTTGGTTCCATCAAGTGCCACTGTGTAACAAGGGAATCTTGGTCCCATGAGGTTCTGGACTGTCACAATGCTGTCCTTGGTTCTGGACTCTAACAACGGACCCTTGGTTCCACGAGGTTCCATTACGTCACAATGCTCTCCTTGGTTCCACAAGGCCTTGCTTTGTCACAATGGACCCTTGGTTCCATGAGCTTCCGTAGTGTAACCATGGTCTCCTGGGATCTGCATTGTCACAATGGACAATTGGTTGCATGGGAGCCTGCTGTGTCACAAGAGAGCCTTAGCTCCATGAGGTTCTGGACTGTCACAGTGGTCTCCCTGCTTCAACGAGGCCCTGGAGTGTCTCGAGGGCTGCTTGGTTCTGTGAGCTTCCACAACGTCCCAATGGTCTCCTTGTTTCTGCAGTGTCATAGTGGACTCTTGGTTCCATGAGGTTCCTAAATGTCACAGGTCTCCTTGGTTCCATGTGGCCCTGCTGTGTCACCACAGCCCCTTGGTTCCAGGAGTTTCTGGGCTGTCAACAGTGGTTCCTTTGTTCCAATCAGGCACCGCTGTGTCACACTGCACCCTGGCTTCCATGAAGTTCTTCAGTGTCACAGTGGCCCCTTGGATCCATGCGGTCCCATAGTGTCACCATGGTCTCCTTGGACCTGCATTGTCATCAGGGACCATTGGTTCCATGTGGCCTGGCTGTGTCACAGTGATGTGGATTCCGTAATTGCCTTCAGTGTCACAATGGAGCCTTGTTTCTGTGAGGCTCTCAACTGTCACAACTGTCTCCTTGGTTCCATCAGCCCCCGCTGTGTCACAAGGGTCCCCTTGGTTCCATGAGCACACCAAAGCTTTGCATAAACATTGAGCAGCACCTGCTTAACACACCTGGGAACATCTGTCTGCATTCAAAAGACAGGTCACAGCTGAGAAAGGCACCAGCAGCTTCCATCTGCAACAGAGATGCAGGGAAAGGACAAGGACAGAGAATTCAGCTGCAAGACTCCGAGAATTCTGCATCCAGACATCATTTCTGGTCCCACTGTCCCTAGTAGAAAGGTGTCATCATTCCAGGTTCCAGGCAGCCTGTACTCAGCATGTGCTTCTACAGTGGGGGTTTGTCGTTTAGGAAAACCTGCTCAGGCTTTTCCCTTCTTTCCTCACAAACAGGAATACTTGTCCTGGGCCTGGATGCAGGCAGAGCCCTGAGGAGAGCACGTGGGACATGGTGCAGTGGGCAGGGACAGCCAGCTGCAGAGTTCAGGGGGAAGGGCTTCTGGTGCAGGGCCAGGCATGTCAGTCCCAGCTGGGCCATGTCAGACATGTCCCCAGGCTGGGCTTGGGGAGCAGCTTGTCCAAACAGGGTCAGCCTGCAAGGGGCTCATTCTTCAGTGGGCCCACACCTCCTAAGGAGACATTCAGCATCAAGATCACCTGGGGAATGCCTAAGTTGCTTCTTCTTTGAACTGAAAAAGAAAAATTACTCCCTTTTATAAAACTGAAAATCATGAGCTGTACCTTGAAATCTTCCTCCTTAAGAGAACTCCAAAGTGACTCCAAGCAGCTGCACAAGGCCTGGAGACTGGAAGACATTGGAAAGAAGACAAAGAGCTCCTGATGATCCCCAACGGTGGATTTGGGGCTGAGTCCAGGAGCCCCAGGCACTGAGAGAAGGTTGAAGAAGCTGCTCAAGGAGTCAGAAGCAAAACTCCAAGTCCCTTGGAGCATCAGTGGCCCCACTGAGGGCAGGGACTGCCAAAGGCTCCCCAGGGAGTGGTGAGAGCAGATCCTTGAGGCCAGGATTGCAGGAGCCCGAGGCTGTGAGCAGGGAACTGCAATGCTGAGCAAGGCCTGGGCTGGTTGGAGGAAGCAGAAAGGCCAAGGCCTGAGCCCAGGCCTGGGCCAGCAGGGCCTGTCCCTCACAGGTGGCTCGGGGCTATTCCTGGAGCACTGGGATGGGAGAGGCAGCAAGGACAAATGTCATCAAGCTGTGTGACACTCCAGATGCTCATGGAACCAAGGGCCAGTGTGACACAGCGGGGCCTCATGGAAACAAGAGGCCGTGCTGAGCCTGCGCGCCTGTAACACCCCAGAACACTGAAATGCTGAGGGTGAGCAAAGGTTCCTTTACTCGAGTTTGGTGCAGAGTAGAAACCCCAGCCAGATATTCTCAAGAGGTCAAAACGACACAAAAGTGTACTGGAAAAATACAGAAAACCGAGCTCCTTTGGCAAATGATTTCATACAACATCCAATTCAACGTGCATCACTTAGCGTAGCAGGAACATCATTAACTCGGCCCATTTAAGATGGAAACCTTTAGGCATAAAAATGTTAAACTACCCAAAAACATTCCAGTAAAAGAGGATAAGAAGGTTAAAAGAGAAAAAAGAGACAGAAAGACAGAAGATCTCCAGATAGATATGCAGAGAGCTACCAGCTGCTAGGCTTCCAGTGTGGCTGAGACACAGACCCAGGAGATTTCAGGATTCAGACCAGGGCTTGACGTCATGCCCGATTTTTTAAATCCCTAGCGTTTTCTAAGCCCTCCTCTTTTCAGGGACATCTGCTTTCTTACCACGCACTGCTGTGTTTCATTGCCTTTGTGTGGGATTGATTGACGGCTCAGCCAATCAGAGCTGGGTGGGCGCTGCCCCTGCTGTGTGCTTGATTGACGGCTCAGCCAATCAGAGCTGGCTGGGCGGTGACCCTGCTGTGTGCTTGATTGACGGCTCAACCAATCAGAGCTGGCTGGGCGCGGCCCCTGCTGTGTGATTGATTGACGGCTCAACCAATCAGAGCTGGCTGGGCGCTGCCCCTGCTGTGTGATTGATTGACGGCTCAGCCAATCAGAGCTGGCTGGGCGCTGCCCCTGCTGTGTGATTGATTGACGGCTCAGGCAGTCACAGCTGGGTTTGCTCTGCCCCTGCTGTGTGATTGGCAGATCTGCCAGGCCATGGCTGGGGACGGGGCTCTGTCCCACCTCATTCCAAGGTCTGTCCCAGCCCCGGCCCCACTCGGCCATTCCGAGCATCCCGACGGGTCTGGGGACATTGATGTCATCCAGCCTCTGACAGCGACCATGGGGACACTGCGGAACCTCATGGAACCAAAGAGACCATTTTGACACTCTGGTGCCTCATGCAATCAGGGCCACCTTTGTGAGACTCGGGACCCCAATGGAACCAAGGGTCAGTGATGAAGCTGTGCGGCCCAGAGAACCAAGGAGCCTTTGTTACACAGCAGGGCCACATGGAGCCCAGGGGCCGTGGTGACTCTGCAGGACCTTAGGGAAGCAAGGGGCCATTGTTTACACTACAGAAGCAGGGAGAATATTGTGACAAGGAGAATATCGGGACACTACAGGGACTCCTGGAATCAAGGAGAACATTGTGACACTGTGAGGCCCCATGGAACCAAGGCAACATGGAACAGGTCTGGCTGGCTGGGCCTCCCGGGGGCCACCTGGCAAGACTGGCTGATCCTGGAATGTTGAGGACTGCCTCTCATCAGCTCCTGGAGCACTAAGGCTCTGTGCTTTCCTTCCTATGGAAAAGTACCAGCCCCTTTTGCAGGTTCCCACGGCTGAAACTGATATTCCCCCTGAAAAAGCACTACATACAAGGCTTGCTCCCAGCCAAAATCTGCTAGGAGTAACAGCTCTGGGTGGCCACCGTTTCCTGAGGGCTGCCTCTCATCTACCACTCTAAGGGTCGGTGCGAAGTTTCCCTCATTTTTGCCTCATGACCCTCTCAAGAAGACCTCAAGGACCCCCGCCCAGGTTGACTCTGGACAATGGTTTTCTGGCCTGCTTGAGGTGGGTGCTTGCCAAGGGACTCTTTGCAGGTGTGTTGTGCTCACTGGACTGTGCTGTCATGGTACCAGCTGAAGCCTGCATGTACTGCACGACCGCACCTGTCTCTTGGAGCACCACACAATGCTCCATAAATCTCCCCGCCTCTTGGCCACAAGCCACTCGCTTTGGAAAAGGACTATAAAAGAGCGATCCTCTGGAGAAGACCCTGAGTACTCCCCACAGATGACCACCCTTCCATTGGCTGGCCCACCATGACCTTGGTCTCGTCTGTTGGTAGCTACTTCCCCCTTCCCCTCCTTTTCTCTCTCTATACTCCGTTTCCTATATCTCTCCCCTCTAGCGCAACTGAATTGTTTGGCATTCAATAAAAATGCATTGCTGTTGTTGAATAAACTGATTTGTCCCCCGCTATTTACCTGTTTGCACCTCTGAGATCGAACAATCCTCGGCCTGTGTTGGCAGATGGTGACACACCCCCACCCCCCCCCCCCCATCCCCCATGCCCCTGCTTCTCCCAGTTGATTGCTGATCCTGGTGTGACATGGAATGGAACATCCCTTGGGCCAGTCCAGCCCAGCTGTCCCATCCCTGTTCCCTCAGGAACACTTGCCCACCCCAAGTCCATGGGTTGGAGGGGCTTGCAGACACGCCTCGTGGGGCGAGCACTGTGACAAGGACAGGAGAACAGAACAACATTTACACTTACCAAGGGCAGAGAACAGAAGAGCACAGTCTTGGAGAAACGCACAAAGGATGTAGCCGAGGCAAACGGAGCGTGCACAAAACGCAAGGAGAATGTCAGCTCAGCTCTGCAAGGCTGACAAAAGCAGAAGTTATACACAACAATAATATTGCCCTTCCTCAAAAGCGGGGATCAAAGAGCAGTCACCTAAAAAGGACAGTGCATGTTGAAGACACACTCCAAAGAACCATAGAAGGACTTGTGAGAAGGGGTGCAATTATGGCAAATAAATTCCAGGTGGGGTTAACTAATGAATACATCATCAGTGTGAGTGATAAAAGCTCCGATTGCCTGGTGGCCAGTGCACTCGAGTAGATGAAGGATTGCCCAAGTGACCACCATGGTGTAATAAAGAATACCTGCTCTCAAATCCTCAAAACTGTGTTCAAAAGTTGCTATCCAGCAGATTTCAGTATCAGTGGTGTCCCTGACTCCATTATGCCCCTTGCACACTTTCACGAGGGCCCCTTGGTTCCACGAGGCCCTGCTGGATAACAGTGGACCCTTGGTTCCATTTGGGTCTGTACTGTCAAAATGGCCTCCTTAGTTCTGCACTGCCACAATGCTCTCTCCTTGGTGCCACGAGGCCTTGGTGTGTCACAACAGCCTCTCGGTTCCATGAACTGCCATAGTGTCAGCACGGTCTCTTGCATCTGCAGTATCACGATGGACAATTGGTTACAAGCAGCCCCGCTGTGTCACAACGACTACTTGGTTCATGAGGCCCCACAGTGTCACCATGGCCCCTTGGTTCCCCGAGGCCTTGCTGTAGAACAATGGCCTCTCAGTTCCAGGAGGTTTTGTACTGTCAACAGTGCTCTCCTTGGTTCTACAGTGGCTGCTTGCTTCCATAATTCTTCCTCAGTGTCACAGTGGTCTCCTTGGTTCCATGAGGCTCTGCAATGTCCCAATATCCCATCGTTTCCATGAGCTTCTGTCCCATCAACCATGTCCTTTGCTCCAGTGAGGCCCCGCAACGGCACACCGGACCCTTGGCTCCATGAGGTTCCATAGTGTAACATGGGTGCCTTGATTCCAAGAGGTTCTGCTGGGTCACACTGGACCCTTCGTTCCATGAGGTTCCGTGGTATCGCCATGGTTTCCCTGGATCCGCAGTAGCGCTACGGACCATAGGTTTCATGCAGCTTTGCTGTGCTACAGTGGCTCCTTGGTTCCATCAAGTGCCACTGTGTAACAAGGGAATCTTGGTCCCATGAGGTTCTGGACTGTCACAATGCTGTCCTTGGTTCTGGACTCTAACAACGGACCCTTGGTTCCACGAGGTTCCATTACGTCACAATGCTCTCCTTGGTTCCACAAGGCCTTGCTTTGTCACAATGGACCCTTGGTTCCATGAGCTTCCGTAGTGTAACCATGGTCTCCTGGGATCTGCATTGTCACAATGGACAATTGGTTGCATGGGAGCCTGCTGTGTCACAAGAGAGCCTTAGCTCCATGAGGTTCTGGACTGTCACAGTGGTCTCCCTGCTTCAACGAGGCCCTGGAGTGTCTCGAGGGCTGCTTGGTTCTGTGAGCTTCCACAACGTCCCAATGGTCTCCTTGTTTCTGCAGTGTCATAGTGGACTCTTGGTTCCATGAGGTTCCTAAATGTCACAGGTCTCCTTGGTTCCATGTGGCCCTGCTGTGTCACCACAGCCCCTTGGTTCCAGGAGTTTCTGGGCTGTCAACAGTGGTTCCTTTGTTCCAATCAGGCACCGCTGTGTCACACTGCACCCTGGCTTCCATGAAGTTCTTCAGTGTCACAGTGGCCCCTTGGATCCATGCGGTCCCATAGTGTCACCATGGTCTCCTTGGACCTGCATTGTCATCAGGGACCATTGGTTCCATGTGGCCTGGCTGTGTCACAGTGATGTGGATTCCGTAATTGCCTTCAGTGTCACAATGGAGCCTTGTTTCTGTGAGGCTCTCAACTGTCACAACTGTCTCCTTGGTTCCATCAGCCCCCGCTGTGTCACAAGGGTCCCCTTGGTTCCATGAGCACACCAAAGCTTTGCATAAACATTGAGCAGCACCTGCTTAACACACCTGGGAACATCTGTCTGCATTCAAAAGACAGGTCACAGCTGAGAAAGGCACCAGCAGCTTCCATCTGCAACAGAGATGCAGGGAAAGGACAAGGACAGAGAATTCAGCTGCAAGACTCCGAGAATTCTGCATCCAGACATCATTTCTGGTCCCACTGTCCCTAGTAGAAAGGTGTCATCATTCCAGGTTCCAGGCAGCCTGTACTCAGCATGTGCTTCTACAGTGGGGGTTTGTCGTTTAGGAAAACCTGCTCAGGCTTTTCCCTTCTTTCCTCACAAACAGGAATACTTGTCCTGGGCCTGGATGCAGGCAGAGCCCTGAGGAGAGCACGTGGGACATGGTGCAGTGGGCAGGGACAGCCAGCTGCAGAGTTCAGGGGGAAGGGCTTCTGGTGCAGGGCCAGGCATGTCAGTCCCAGCTGGGCCATGTCAGACATGTCCCCAGGCTGGGCTTGGGGAGCAGCTTGTCCAAACAGGGTCAGCCTGCAAGGGGCTCATTCTTCAGTGGGCCCACACCTCCTAAGGAGACATTCAGCATCAAGATCACCTGGGGAATGCCTAAGTTGCTTCTTCTTTGAACTGAAAAAGAAAAATTACTCCCTTTTATAAAACTGAAAATCATGAGCTGTACCTTGAAATCTTCCTCCTTAAGAGAACTCCAAAGTGACTCCAAGCAGCTGCACAAGGCCTGGAGACTGGAAGACATTGGAAAGAAGACAAAGAGCTCCTGATGATCCCCAACGGTGGATTTGGGGCTGAGTCCAGGAGCCCCAGGCACTGAGAGAAGGTTGAAGAAGCTGCTCAAGGAGTCAGAAGCAAAACTCCAAGTCCCTTGGAGCATCAGTGGCCCCACTGAGGGCAGGGACTGCCAAAGGCTCCCCAGGGAGTGGTGAGAGCAGATCCTTGAGGCCAGGATTGCAGGAGCCCGAGGCTGTGAGCAGGGAACTGCAATGCTGAGCAAGGCCTGGGCTGGTTGGAGGAAGCAGAAAGGCCAAGGCCTGAGCCCAGGCCTGGGCCAGCAGGGCCTGTCCCTCACAGGTGGCTCGGGGCTATTCCTGGAGCACTGGGATGGGAGAGGCAGCAAGGACAAATGTCATCAAGCTGTGTGACACTCCAGATGCTCATGGAACCAAGGGCCAGTGTGACACAGCGGGGCCTCATGGAAACAAGAGGCCGTGCTGAGCCTGCGCGCCTGTAACACCGCAGAACACTGAAATGCTGAGGGTGAGCAAAGGTTCCTTTCCTCGAGTTTGGTGCAGAGTAGAAACCCCAGCCAGATATTCTCAAGAGGTCAAAACGACACAAAAGTGTACTGGAAAAATACAGAAAACCGAGCTCCTTTGGCAAATGATTTCATACAACATCCAATTCAACGTGCATCACTTAGCGTAGCAGGAACATCATTAACTCGGCCCATTTAAGATGGAAACCTTTAGGCATAAAAATGTTAAACTACCCAAAAACATTCCAGTAAAAGAGGATAAGAAGGTTAAAAGAGAAAAAAGAGACAGAAAGACAGAAGATCTCCAGATAGATATGCAGAGAGCTACCAGCTGCTAGGCTTCCAGTGTGGCTGAGACACAGACCCAGGAGATTTCAGGATTCAGACCAGGGCTTGACGTCATGCCCGATTTTTTAAATCCCTAGCGTTTTCTAAGCTCTCCTCTTTTCAGGGACATCTGCTTTCTTACCACGCACTGCTGTGTTTCATTGCCTTTGTGTGGGATTGATTGACGGCTCAGCCAATCAGAGCTGGGTGGGCGCTGCCCCTGCTGTGTGCTTGATTGACGGCTCAGCCAATCAGAGCTGGCTGGGCGCTGCCCCTGCTGTGTGATTGATTGACGGCTCAGCCAATCAGAGCTGGCTGGGCGCTGCCCATGCTGTGTGATTGATTGACAGCTCAGCCAATCAGAGCTGGCTGGGCGCTGCCCCTGCTGTGTGATTGATTGACGGCTCAGGCAGTCACAGCTGGCTTTGCTCTGCCCCTGCTGTGTGATTGGCAGATCTGCCAGGCCATGGCTGGGGACGGGGCTCTGTCCCACCTCATTCCAAGGTCTGTCCCAGCCCCGGCCCCACTCGGCCATTCCGAGCATCCCGACGGGTCTGGGGACATTGATGTCATCCAGCCTCTGACAGCGACCATGGGGACACTGCGGAACCTCATGGAACCAAAGAGACCATTTTGACACTCTGGTGCCTCATGCAATCAGGGCCACCTTTGTGAGACTCGGGACCCCAATGGAACCAAGGGTCAGTGATGAAGCTGTGCGGCCCAGAGAACCAAGGAGCCTTTGTTACACAGCAGGGCCACATGGAGCCCAGGGGCCGTGGTGACTCTGCAGGACCTTAGGGAAGCAAGGGGCCATTGTTTACACTACAGAAGCAGGGAGAATATTGTGACAAGGAGAATATCGGGACACTACAGGGACTCCTGGAATCAAGGAGAACATTGTGACACTGTGAGGCCCCATGGAACCAAGGCAACATGGAACAGGTCTGGCTGGCTGGGCCTCCCGGGGGCCACCTGGCAAGACTGGCTGATCCTGGAATGTTGAGGACTGCCTCTCATCAGCTCCTGGAGCACTAAGGCTCTGTGCTTTCCTTCCTATGGAAAAGTACCAGCCCCTTTTGCAGGTTCCCACGGCTGAAACTGATATTCCCCCTGAAAAAGCACTACATACAAGGCTTGCTCCCAGCCAAAATCTGCTAGGAGTAACAGCTCTGGGTGGCCACCGTTTCCTGAGGGCTGCCTCTCATCTACCACTCTAAGGGTCGGTGTGAAGTTTCCCTCATTTTTGCCTCATGACCCTCTCAAGAAGACCTCAAGGACCCCCGCCCAGGTTGACTCTGGACAATGGTTTTCTGGCCTGCTTGAGGTGGGTGCTTGCCAAGGGACTCTTTGCAGGTGTGTTGTGCTCACTGGACTGTGCTGTCATGGTACCAGCTGAAGCCTGCATGTACTGCACGACCGCACCTGTCTCTTGGAGCACCACACAATGCTCCATAAATCTCCCCGCCTCTTGGCCACAAGCCACTCGCTTTGGAAAAGGACTATAAAAGAGCGATCCTCTGGAGAAGACCCTGAGTACTCCCCACGGATGACCACCCTTCCATTGGCTGGCCCACCATGACCTTGGTCTCGTCTGTTGGTAGCTACTTCCCCCTTCCCCTCCTTTTCTCTCTCTATACTCCGTTTCCTATATCTCCCCCCTCTAGCGCAACTGAATTGTTTGGCATTCAATAAAAATGCATTGCTGTTGTTGAATAAACTGATTTGTCCCCCGCTATTTACCTGTTTGCACCTCTGAGATCGAACAATCCTCGGCCTGTGTTGGCAGATGGTGACACACCCCCACCCCCCCCCCCCATCCCCCATGCCCCTGCTTCTCCCAGTTGATTGCTGATCGTGGTGTGACATGGAATGGAACATCCCTTGGGCCAGTCCAGCCCAGCTGTCCCATCCCTGTTCCCTCAGGAGCACTTGCCCACCCCAAGTCCATGGGTTGGAGGGGCTTGCAGACACGCCTCGTGGGGCGAGCACTGTGACAAGGACAGGAGAACAGAACAACATTTACACTTACCAAGGGCAGAGAACAGAAGAGCACAGTCTTGGAGAAACGCACAAAGGATGTAGCCGAGGCAAACGGAGCGTGCACAAAACGCAAGGAGAATGTCAGCTCAGCTCTGCAAGGCTGACAAAAGCAGAAGTTATACACAACAATAATATTGCCCTTCCTCAAAAGCGGGGATCAAAGAGCAGTCACCTAAAAAGGACAGTGCATGTTGAAGACACACTCCAAAGAACCATAGAAGGACTTGTGAGAAGGGGTGCAATTATGGCAAATAAATTCCAGGTGGGGTTAACTAATGAATACATCATCAGTGTGAGTGATAAAAGCTCCGATTGCCTGGTGGCCAGTGCACTCGAGTAGATGAAGGATTGCCCAAGTGACCACCATGGTGTAATAAAGAATACCTGCTCTCAAATCCTCAAAACTGTGTTCAAAAGTTGCTATCCAGCAGATTTCAGTATCAGTGGTGTCCCTGACTCCATTATGCCCCTTGCACACTTTCACGAGGGCCCCTTGGTTCCACGAGGCCCTGCTGGATAACAGTGGACCCTTGGTTCCATTTGGGTCTGTACTGTCAAAATGGCCTCCTTAGTTCTGCACTGCCACAATGCTCTCTCCTTGGTGCCACGAGGCCTTGGTGTGTCACAACAGCCTCTCGGTTCCATGAACTGCCATAGTGTCAGCACGGTCTCTTGCATCTGCAGTATCACGATGGACAATTGGTTACAAGCAGCCCCGCTGTGTCACAACGACTACTTGGTTCATGAGGCCCCACAGTGTCACCATGGCCCCTTGGTTCCCCGAGGCCTTGCTGTAGAACAATGGCCTCTCAGTTCCAGGAGGTTTTGTACTGTCAACAGTGCTCTCCTTGGTTCTACAGTGGCTGCTTGCTTCCATAATTCTTCCTCAGTGTCACAGTGGTCTCCTTGGTTCCATGAGGCTCTGCAATGTCCCAATATCCCATCGTTTCCATGAGCTTCTGTCCCATCAACCATGTCCTTTGCTCCAGTGAGGCCCCGCAACGGCACACCGGACCCTTGGCTCCATGAGGTTCCATAGTGTAACATGGGTGCCTTGATTCCAAGAGGTTCTGCTGGGTCACACTGGACCCTTGGTTCCATGAGGTTCCGTGGTATCGCCATGGTTTCCCTGGATCCGCAGTAGCGCTATGGACCATAGGTTTCATGCAGCTTTGCTGTGCTACAGTGGCTCCTTGGTTCCATCAAGTGCCACTGTGTAACAAGGGAATCTTGGTCCCATGAGGTTCTGGACTGTCACAATGCTGTCCTTGGTTCTGGACTCTAACAACGGACCCTTGGTTCCACGAGGTTCCATTACGTCACAATGCTCTCCTTGGTTCCACAAGGCCTTGCTTTGTCACAATGGACCCTTGGTTCCATGAGCTTCCGTAGTGTAACCATGGTCTCCTGGGATCTGCATTGTCACAATGGACAATTGGTTGCATGGGAGCCTGCTGTGTCACAAGAGAGCCTTAGTTCCATGACGTTCTGGACTGTCACAGTGGTCTCCCTGCTTCAACGAGGCCCTGGAGTGTCACAAGGGCTGCTTGGTTCTGTGAGCTTCCACAACGTCCCAATGGTCTCCTTGTTTCTGCAGTGTCATAGTGGACTCTTGGTTCCATGAGGTTCCTAAATGTCACAGGTCTCCTTGGTTCCATGTGGCCCTGCTGTGTCACCACAGCCCCTTGGTTCCAGGAGTTTCTGGGCTGTCAGCAGTGGTTCCTTTTCTTCCAATCAGGCACCGCTGTGTCACACTGCACCCTGGCTTCCATGAAGTTCTTCAGTGTCACAGTGGCCCCTTGGATCCATGCGGTCCCATAGTGTCACCATGGTCTCCTTGGATCTGCATTGTCATAAGGGACCATTGGTTCCACGTGGCCCGGCTGTGTCACAGTGATGTGGATTCCGTAATTGCCTTCAGCGTCACAATGGAGCCTTGTTTCTGTGAGGCTCTCAACTGTCACAATTGTCTCCTTGGTTCCATCAGCCCCCGCTGTGTCACAAGGGTCCCCTTGGTTCCATGAGCACACCAAAGCTTTGCATAAACATTGAGCAGCACCTGCTTAACACACCTGGGAACATCTGTCTGCATTCAAAAGACAGGTCACAGCTGAGAAAGGCACCAGCAGCTTCCATCTGCAACAGAGATGCAGGGAAAGGACAAGGACAGAGAATTCAGCTGCAAGACTCCGAGAATTCTGCATCCAGACATCATTTCTGGTCCCACTGTCCCTAGTAGAAAGGTGTCATCATTCCAGGTTCCAGGCAGCCTGTACTCAGCATGTGCTTCTACAGTGGGGATTTGTCGTTTAGGAGACCTGCTCAGGCTTTTCCCTTCTTTCCTCACAAACAGGAATACTTGTCCCGGGCCTGGATGCAGGCAGAGCCCTGAGGAGAGCACGTGCGACATGGTGCAGTGGGCAGGGACAGCCAGCTGCAGAGTTCAGGGGGGAAGGGCTTCCGGTGCAGGGCCAGGGATGTCAGTCCCAGCTGGGCCCTGTCACACACGGTGAGGCTGGGCTTGGGGAGCAGCTTGTCCAAACAGGGTCAGCCTGCAAGGGGCTCATTCTTCTGTGGGCCCACGCCTCCTAAGGAGACGTTCAGCATCAAGATCACCTGGGGAATGCCTAAGTTGCTTCTTCTTGGAACTGAAAAAGAAAAATTACTCCCTTTTATAACACTGAAAATCGTGAGCTGTACCTTGAAATCTTCCTCCTTAAGAGAACTCCAAAGTGACTCCAAGCAGCTGCACAAGGCCTGGAGACTGGAAGACATTGGAAAGAAGACAAAGACCTCCTGAGGGTTTTCTGTATTTTAATGATCCCCAACGGTGGATTTGGGGCTGAGTCCAGGAGCCCCAGGCACTGAGAGAAGGTTGAAGAAGCTGCTCAAGGAGTCAGAAGCAAAACTCCAAGTCCCTTGGAGCATCAGTGGCCCCACTGAGGGCAGGGACTGCCAAAGGCTCCCCAGGGAGTGGTGAGAGCAGATCCTTGAGGCCAGGATTGCAGGAGCCCGAGGCTGTGAGCAGGGAACTGCAATGCTGAGCAAGGCCTGGGCTGGTTGGAGGAAGCAGAAAGGCCAAGGCCTGAGCCCAGGCCTGGGCCAGCAGGGCCTGTCCCTCACAGGTGGCTCGGGGCTGTTCCTGGAGCACTGGGATGGGAGAGGCAGCAAGGACAAATGTCATCAGGCTGTGTGACACTCCAGATGCTCATGGAACCAAGGGCCAGTGTGACACAGCAGGGCCTGATGGAAACAAGAGGCCGTGCTGAGCCTGCGCGCCTGTAACACCGCAGAACACTGAAATGCTGAGGGTGAGCAAAGGTTCCTTTCCTCGAGTTTGGTGCAGAGTAGAAACCCCAGCCAGATATTCTCAAGAGGTCAAAACGACACAAAAGTGTACTGGAAAAATACAGAAAACCGAGCTCCTTTGGCAAATGATTTCATACAACATCCAATTCAACGTGCAACACTTAGCGTAGCAGGAACATCATTAACTCAGCCCATTTAAGATGGAAACCTTTAGGCATAAAAATGTTAAACTACCCAAAAACATTCCAGTAAAAGAGGATAAGAAGGTTAAAAGAGAAAAAAGAGACAGAAAGACAGAAGATCTCCAGATAGATATGCAGAGAGCTACCAGCTGCTAGGCTTCCAGTGTGGCTGAGACACAGACCCAGGAGATTTCAGGATTCAGACCAGGGCTTGACGTCATGCCCGATTTTTTAAATCCCTAGCGTTTTCTAAGCTCTCCTCTTAGTCAGTTCGGTTTTCGCAGCGAGCCAGCTAAGCAAATGCTAGACTATCTATTCGACACATATCTATTACTGCCAAATGATCTAAAAAGCATAACTAAATTGATTTTCACACCACATCAGCAGATGCTGTTTAATGCTCACTGGCAAGCTCTTGTTGCCGAAGCAGTTGCGGTACAAAGGGGTCAGGGTGATCCCTTAGCCGGGATTACAGCAGATGAGTTAATGGGAGTGGGCGTATTTCGCAGGTCGGAAACTCAGTTACTCCCGGGGGCTGACAGGGTTAGAGAAGCCATGCGTATCGTAAGGAATGCCATCAATCAAGTCAAAGATAGCTCAGGCATACCCATGTATATGGGGATAAAACAGAGAAGAAATAAATCCTTTAAGGACTTTGTAGATAAGGCTGCTGCTGCTATTGAAAAGGCAGGAGTCCCAGAGTATATGAGAGGGGCGCAGGTTTTCTTAGTTAATGCACTAAAAGAATTAGGCTTAGGGCTGCAGAAACAAGCCGAGTCCACACAGTCACAGGTGCTAGCCGCTCTTGCTCCGCTCCGTGCTTCTACGGCGGCCCCGGCCACATCGAACGACCACCGGCCTCCCTCAGCGCGCTGCTACAGATGCGGGTGGATGCGGCGCGACCCGACGGGCGCCGCCGATCAGCCCCCGGCGGCCGCCGCCATATTGGCCCCGGTCACAAGTAGCCGCCGTGACACCAGCGCCATCTCCTGTCTGCAACCAGCTACAACAGGGAGCCTGGAACTCGACTTGGCAGCCGCAATAAAAACATCATTATTAACAACACGCCCCGCTAAAGTCCCAACTGGAGTACAAGGCCCAGTAACTATTAAAGGACAAGCCTTTGGAGGACTAATAGTGGGACGCTCATCGAGCTCCATTTTAGGACTGTTTGTACTACCAGGTGTCATCGATGCAGACTACACTGGGGAAATACAAATAATAGTCTATACTCCTTTTCCTCCTTTAACGATTGAGGCAAATCAACGTATTGCTCAATTTATTCCACTTCCACAGTTAAGCCGGGGTGTTCAACCACAAACACAAACCCCGCGTAAGGACCAAGGTTTTGGGTCCTCTGGTGTTGCTCTGCTCACAATGGATCTCAATACTAAACCCAAAAAGAAGGTGAAGTTCACCTATGCAGGACGTACAATAAAAATAATAGGACTTTTAGACACTGGAGCAGATACCAGCATTGTTTCTCCAGAAAAATGGCCTTGTGATTGGCCATCATTACAAACCACGGATACCGTGACGGGCGTCGAAGGGTTCACCCTCGCAAAAAAACGCCCCCAATAAGGGTCACTATAGATGGGCAGGACTTGGTAACTGTGTTATCAGTAGTTGCATTACCGCCCATGGTACATTGTCTAATTGGAAGGGACATTTTAACTCAGCTTGGGGTTGTTCTATCCAACGAGCACCCTTTGGGGTAATTGCCATTGCTTGGACTTTCCCGATCCCAATCACCTGGACTACCAATGAACCGGTAATGGTTAAGCAATGGCCTTTAAAAAAGGAAAGTCTAATACAAGCACATCAACTCATAAAAAAACAATTTCAACAAGGACATTTAAAACTTTCCACAAGCCCATGGAACACGCCAATTTTTGTGATTAAAAAGAAATCAGGGAAATATCGTCTTCTTCATGATTTAAGAACAGTAAATGATCAAATGGAAGCAATGGGAGCGTTACAACCAGGACTTCCCAATCCAGCCATGCTCCCACAACATTGGCCTCTTTTAATTATTGATTTAAAGGACTGCTTTTTTACTATAGCCTTACACCCCCAGAATACAAAAAGATTTGCATTTACCCTACCGGCAATTAACAGGGGGGAACCTGACAAAAGATATGAATGGACTGTTCTCCCACAAGGTATGAAAAACTCGCCTACTTTGTGCCAATTATATGTTGATGCGGCCTTGCAACCTTTAAAACTAAAATGGCCCGACACAATTATTTACCACTACATGGATGACATCCTATTCGCCCAGAAAATAGCATTTACAGATATTCAAATGCAGAAAATTCAAAACACCTTAGCAAAAGCATCTCTCATGATAGCTCCAAAAAAGATACAGCAATCTACACCATGGAAGTACCTAGGATGAACTATTACAAATCAAATCGTACGGCCGCAAAAACTTCAAATTGCAACAAAAATCACCAATCTAAATGAAGCACAACGCTTACTAGGAGATCTACAGTGGCTCAAACCAATTGTTGGAATACCCAACTCCTTACTAAAATCCCTCAGGCCACTGCTCAAGGGGACCGATCCAACCACACCTGTAACCATGACACCACAACAAAAAGACGCTCTCAATGGCATTATTCGCTGCGTCAATAAAGGATTTGTCTCCCGCCGGAATGTATCATTACCTATAGACCTCACCATTTGGAATACTCCTGATCATCTACTTGGAACACTTACACAAACACAAAAGAAAACGGGGGAGATACAGGTACTAGAGTGGATAACTCCACCTTTACAAGCAAAAAGGACAATCAGTACAAAAATCGAACAAGTAGCTACCTTGATTCGTAAGGGTCGGGTAAGGATTCTGGAAATCACCGGAACAGGCCCGACCGCAATCTATTTGCCCATGAAAAAGGAGGACTTAGACTGGTACCTCCTCAATTCTGAGGACTTACAAACGGCTTTGCTGGAAGCTGGAGCAGCAGTCAACACAGGACCGCTGACACCACGTCATCTTCAGTGGTTAGGAAATTGGAACTGGGTATCAAAGCCAACACGATCGGAACAGCCGATAGCGGGTGCCATCACAGCATTCACGGATGCCGGAAAGAAATCGAGGAGGGCAGCCATCACCTGGAAAGAAGGCCCTCGATGGAAAAAGCAGATAATAGACGCTGCTCCAGAGGACAGTTTACAAACATTGGAATTGCTTGCTGTTGTGTGGGCACTAAGTGAACTGCAAGGGTCTTTGAATGTGGTCACTGACTCGTTTTATGTTGCAGGAGTAGCACAGAGAATTGAGGACGCCTCTGTGAAAGAGGTGCAGAACAAAAGACTCTATGAACTCTTACTGCAGTTAAAGCGAGCAGTAGGAGCAAGGTTTAAGCCTTACTGTATCATACACATCAGAAGCCACAAGTGGGATGTAGGCTTGGGTGAGGGCAATGCCAGGGCAGATAGATTGGTTATGAATGTAGCAGATGATAGGGGGATTGAGGCAAGAGAGTCACACACACGATTTCACCAAAATGCTAAGGGATTGGTGCGCGAGTTCAAAATAGGCATACAAGAAGCTAAAGCAATAGTGAGAGCCTGTCCCACCTGTAGTCATCACAACAGTGGGGTGGGTCTTGGGTGTGGGGTAAATCCTCGAGGTCTAGAAAGTAATGAAATTTGGCAAATGGACGTTACACATGTAGCAGAATTTGGTAGGCTCAAATATGTGCACGTCACAATAGACACCTACAGTAAGTACATTTGGGCTACAGCACAATCAGGAGAGAAGGCAATCCATGTAATAAGGCACCTAACAAGTTGCTTTGCAGTCATGGGAATGCCTAGGGAAATAAAGACCGACAATGGACCAGCCTATGTCGGCAAGAAAGTAAGCCAGTTTATAAGACTCTGGGGAATTAAACACATCACAGGAGTACCACACTCACCCACAGGACAAGCCATAGTAGAAAGAGCCAATGGGACACTCAAACAGTACCTACTCAAGCACAAATCCATAGATGATCCACAAGAAAGGTTAGCTAAGGTTCTTTATGTCATGAATTTTTTGTGTGTGTTTGGGGAAGAGTCAGAGCCGCCTGCAATTAGGCATAGGGGGAAAAGGGAAGGTAACAAAGAAGAAGGCACAAAAGCGTGGGTAAAGTATCGGGATCCAAAGACAGGAATATGGAATGGCCCCGCTGAGGTAATATACTGGGGCAGAGGTTATGTTTGTGTTTCTACTCCCACAGGAACAGTTTGGGTCCCTGCTAGATGGATAAAGCCCATTCTAAATGAGTGAGTTGGTGGAAAGATTCCTGAGGAAACCACTAGCTCCAGACGACCAAGAGCGGATACAACAGAAGTTAACGGTGACCTTACGGCCCTATTTACAAAAACTAGCACCATATAAACGCGCTGTCCGCAAGGCACTGCAACGGCCGCCACCGAACTGGGCGGATTGGATCGAGAATCACGCCTACCTGGAAGAACAACGCCTTAACAGTCGCCCTTGTTGCGCGTGTGGGAAGGCGTGGTGTGAAGCTTGGGTGGCTCTAAAGTGTGGGGGCTGTGGGGACTGCACATGGGTAAGACAAAGAGCAGTATATAAATTGTGGTGCCAAGAGTGTCAAAGGGAAGACCTAAGACGCTCAAGCTGGGGTGCAGCATTAGAGGGGGAAGCAGGAGTACCGTTTGCACAGGTCCCGAGTGTATATGAAGCACCAGAACAGCTTATGTTAGCTTGGGCCCGGTGGGAAATAACTAATTAGCTCTGGAGGCAGAAAATCACTGCAAAATCTTGCATTGTTGCTACCCGATGCATGACTAAAGTGCCATATCTACCTTTCCCTCGGGTAGAACCAGTTAAGCCAGGTACCGACCCTGAAAAGGTATTAGACCAGTGCATAGAAAAGGTAAAGCAGTGGCACATAGCAGCAGACAATCCAAAGTACAGGAGGAAGAAGTCACGTAAGCAGCAAAAATGATACTCATCATATTGCTTACGCTTACTAACTTTGCTTGCACAAATGCTTTTCCAATGAAGCACACACCTAGAGAAAATGTATGGGTAACATTTGCTAACATAACAAAGCAAGAATCAATCTGCTTGAGCTTGGGGGGAGTGCAGAATCCTTTCAAAACTTGTCTTGTAGGATTACCAGTTTGGAAACCAAGAGAGTTTGCAGGGTATCTTAATGATAGCAACCTACCTACAAAAGGGGATGACGATTTGTTGCAAGGTTGTACTTTCCCTAGTAGTAATCCCTCACAACACGATGGATGCTGGCAATGTGAATTTGTCCTAGCTTTAGGCAAAACCTTAGCCTCCCCTCCGGAAGAGATTGACCTCTTCGGAAGCACTAACGCATCAATGGGAAGAAACGCAGGAGGATGGTTTAGTTTTATGCCCTTAGAAGACAAAAACTTTACAACCCTTGATTCAGCCCTTACTAGTCTATCAACAATTCACACTCAACTCTACCCCAAATGTAACGGTAGGTACATCACAAAGGCAAGAGCACTACCCCCAGGAATATTTTTAATTTGTGGGGATCGTGCCTGGAATGGTATTCCAGTGAGGCCACAAGGGGGACCCTGCTATCTAGGGAAACTAACCATGTTTCACCCCAATGTAACTACTCTCATGCAACTTGCAAGCAAGGCAAATAGAACAAAACGCAGTTTACATGATCTTGACTGCACCGACATAGGGCAACCACACTTTTGGAGTAACTTTAGACAGGTAGCAACTGCTGTACTCCTCCCTCACGCAGCAGCCAGGAAAGCTATGACCCTAGCCGAACAGTTAGGGTGCTGGGCAAAAGATGAATTTAACACCACCTCTCAGGTGTTAGACATGATGGCCAGGGATGTCTCAAGTGTTAACCATGCAGTACTGCAAAACAGAGCAGCCATTGATTTTCTACTTCTAGCGCAGGGACACGGTTGTGAGGAATTTGAGGGAATGTGCTGCATGAATTTGTCTGACCACTCTAAATCCATTCACAAAAAGATACAAGACATACAAAACAGACTACATGACCTAAAGGAGCAAGATGGTTGGGACATTGATGAATGGCTAAAGAGCCTAGGCCTTGGAGGATGGATTCGAACCATCATTAAGTATGCTATCATGATCTTAGGTGTATTCTTATGCTTAGCTTTGTTGCTTCCTTGCTTGATAACTTGCTTGCAGAATTTCATTCAAAAGACTGTTAGCAAGGCTTGGCATACTAATCTTCTCGCTCAAAAAGAAAACGGGGGAAGTGTAGAGAGCCTGGTGCAGGAATGGCTAGAAGAGAGAGGCCATAGTCAGATCAATTTAGTCAGGCTTACAAAGCAGGCCTCAGCCTCAAGGGCACAGTAAAAGGGAAGGCACGTAGAATTGTGATAAGATGAACAAAGACAGACTGTAAAAGAAGAACTAGAAGAACTCTGCTAGCCATGAAATTGCAAAAGTGTAGCTACAAACTTAGCCGATCAGCATAGTGACGCATATGGGAAGGCAACCAATGATGAGCTTAGCTTTTCCAATATGCATGAGCTAATTAAGCACTGTATTTAATCGCCACTCTAATTATCAATAAGAGAGACTTTGCAGATGACCGAATTGGTGTCCGTGCCTCCCTTCTCCGACACCCTAGCGTTTTGTAAGCTCTCCTCTTTTCGGGGACATCTGCTTTCTTCCCACTCACTGCTGTGTTTCATTGCCTTTGTGTGGGATTGATTGACAGCTCGGCCAATCAGAGCTGGGTGGGCGCTGCCCCTGCTGTGTGATTGATTGACGGCTCAGCCAATCAGAGCTGGCTGGGCGCTGCCCCTGCTGTGTGATTGATTGACAGCTCAACCAATCAGAGCAGGCTGGGCGCTGCTCCTGCTGTGTGACTGATTAACGGCTCAACCAATCAGAGCTGGGTGGGCGCTGCTCCTGCTGTGTGGGATTGATTGACGGCTCCGCCAATCAGAGCTGGCTGGGCGCTACCCCTGCTGTGTGATTGGCAGATCTGCCAGGCCATGGCTGGGGGCGGGGCTCTGTCCCACCTCATTCCAAGGTCTGTCCCAGCCCCGGCCCCACTCGGGCATTCCGAGCATCCCGACGGGTCTGGGGACATTGATGTCATCCAGCCTCTGACAGCGACCATGGGGACACTGCGGAACCTCATGGAACCAAAGAGACCATTTTGACACTCTGGTGCCTCATGCAATCAGGGCCACCTTTGTGAGACTCGGGACCCCAATGGAACCAAGGGTCAGTGATGAAGCTGTGCGGCCCAGAGAACCAAGGAGCCTTTGTTACACAGCAGGGCCACATGGAGCCCAGGGGCCGTGGTGACTCTGCAGGACCTTAGGGAAGCAAGGGGCCATTGTTATCACTACTGAAGCAGGGAGAATATTGTGACAAGGAGAATATCGGGACACTACAGGGACTCCCGGAATCAAGGAGAACATTGTGACACTGTGAGGCCCCATGGAACCAAGGCAACATGGAACAGGTCTGGCTGGCTGGGCCTCCCGGGGGCCACCTGTCAAGACTGGCTGATCCTGGAATGTTGAGGACTGCCTCTCATCAGCTCCTGGAGCACTGAGGCTCTGTGCTTTCCTTCCTATGGAATAGTACCATCCGCTTTTGCAGGTTCCCACGGCTGAAACTGATATTCCCCCTGAAAAAGCACTACATACAAGGCTTGCTCCCAGCCAAAATCTGCTAGGAGTAACAGCTCTGGGTGGCCACCGTTTCCTGAGGGCTGCCTCTCATCTACCACTCTAAGGGTCGGTGTGAAGTTTCCCTCATTTTTGCCTCATGACCCTCTCAAGAAGACCTCAAGGACCCCCGCCCAGGTTGACTCTGGACAATGATTTTCTGGCCTGCTTGAGGTGGGTGCTTGCCAAGGGACTCTTTGCAGGTGTGTTGTGCTCACTGGACTGTGCTGTCATGGTACCAGCTGAAGCCTGCATGTACTGCACGACCGCACCTGTCTCTTGGAGCACCACACAATGCTCCATAAATCTCCCCACCTCTTGGCCACAAGCCACTCGCTTTGAAAAAGGACTATAAAAGAGCGATCCTCTGGAGGAGACCCTGAGTACTCCCCACGGATGACCACCCTTCCATTGGCTGGCGCACCATGACGTTGGTCTCGTCTGTTGGTAGCTATTTCCCCCTTCCCCTCTTTTTCTCTCTCTAGACTCCATTTCCTATATCTCTCCCCTCTAGCGCAACTGAATTGTTTGGCATTCAATAAAAATGCATTGCTGTTGTTGAATAAACTGATTTGTCCCCCGCTATTTGCCTGCTATTACCTCTGAGATCAAACAATCCCCGGCCTGTCTTGGTAGATGGTGACACTCCCCCCACCCTCCCCCCCCCCGCAAATCCCCCATCCCCCTGCTTCTCCCAGTTGATTGCTGATCGTGCTGTGACATGGAATGGAACATCCCTTGGGCCAGTCCAGCCCAGCTGTCCCATCCCTGTTCCCTCAGGAGCACTTGCCCACCCCAAGTCCATGGGTTGGAGGGGCTTGCAGACATGCCTCGTGGGGGGAGCATTGTGACAAGGACAGGACAACAGAAGAACATTTACACTTATCGCGGGCAGAGAACAGAAGAGCACAGCCTTGGAGAAACGCACAAAGGATGTAGCTGAGGCAAACAGAGCGTGCACAAAATGCAAGGAGAATGTCAGCTCAGCTCTGCAAGGCTGACAAAAGCAGAAGTTATACACAACAATAATATTGCCCTTCCTCAAAAGCGGGGATCAAAGAGCAGTCACCTAAAAAGGACAGCGCATGTTGAAGGCAGACTCCAAAGAACCATAGAAGGACTTGTGAGAAGGGGTGCAATTATGGCAAATAAATTCCAGGTGGGGTTAACTAATGAATACATCATCAGTGTGAGTGATAAAAGCTCCGATTGCCTGGTGGCCAGTGCACTCGAGTAGATGAAGGATTGCCCAAGTGGCCACCATGGTGTAATAAAGAATACCTGCTCTCAGATCCTCAAAACTGTGTTCAAAAGTTGCTATCCAGCAGATTTCAGTATCAGTGGTGTCCCTGACTCCATTATGCCCCTTGCACACTTTCACGAGGGCCCCTTGGTTCCACGAGGCCCTGCTGGATAACAGTGGACCCTTGGTTCCATTTGGGTCTGTACTGTCAAAATGGCCTCCTTGGTTCTGCACTGCCACAATGCTCTCCTTGGTGCCACGAGGCCTTGGTGTGTCACAACAGCCTCTCGGTTCCATGAACTGCCATAGTGTCAGCACGGTCTCTTGCATCTGCAGTATCACGATGGACAGTTGGTTACAAGCAGCCCCGCCGTGTCACAACGACTATTTGCTTCAGGAGGCCCCCACAGTGTCACCATGGCCCCTTGGTTCCACGAGGCCTCGCTGCAGAACAATGGCCTCTCAGTTCCAGGAGGTTTTGTACTGTCAACAGTGCTCTCCTTGGTTCTACAGTGGCTGCTTGCTTCCATAATTCTTCCTCGGTGTCACAGTGGTCTCCTTGGCTCCATGAGGCTCTGCAATGTCCCAATAGCCCATCGTTTCCATGAGCTTCTGTCCCATCAACCATGTCCTTTGCTCCAGTGAGGCCCCGCAATGGCACACTGGACCCTTGGCTCCATGAGGTTCCATAGTGTGACATGGTTGCCTTGATTCCAAGAGGTTCTGCCGGGTCACACTGGACCCTTGGCTCCGTGAGGTTCCGTGGTATCGCCATGGTTTCCCTGGATCCGCAGTAGCACTATGGACCATAGGTTTCATGCAGCTTTGCTGTGCTACAGTGGCTCCTTGGTTCCATCAAGTGCCACTGTGTAACAAGGGAATCTTGGTCCCATGAGGTTCTGGACTGTCACAATGCTGTCCTTGGTTCTGGACTCTAACAACGGACCCTTGGTTCCACGAGGTTCCATTACGTCACAATGCTCTCCTTGGTTCCACAAGGCCTTGCTTTGTCACAATGGACCCTTGGTTCCATGAGCTTCCGTAGTGTAACCATGGTCTCCTGGGATCTGCATTGTCACAATGGACAATTGGTTGCATGGGAGCCTGCTGTGTCACAAGAGAGCCTTAGTTCCATGACGTTCTGGACTGTCACAGTGGTCTCCCTGCTTCAACGAGGCCCTGGAGTGTCACAAGGGCTGCTTGGTTCTGTGAGCTTCCACAACGTCCCAATGGTCTCCTTGTTTCTGCAGTGTCATAGTGGACTCTTGGTTCCATGAGGTTCCTAAATGTCACAGGTCTCCTTGGTTCCATGTGGCCCTGCTGTGTCACCACAGCCCCTTGGTTCCAGGAGTTTCTGGGCTGTCAGCAGTGGTTCCTTTTCTTCCAATCAGGCACCGCTGTGTCACACTGCACCCTGGCTTCCATGAAGTTCTTCAGTGTCACAGTGGCCCCTTGGATCCATGCGGTCCCATAGTGTCACCATGGTCTCCTTGGATCTGCATTGTCATAAGGGACCATTGGTTCCACGTGGCCCGGCTGTGTCACAGTGATGTGGATTCCGTAATTGCCTTCAGCGTCACAATGGAGCCTTGTTTCTGTGAGGCTCTCAACTGTCACAATTGTCTCCTTGGTTCCATCAGCCCCCGCTGTGTCACAAGGGTCCCCTTGGTTCCATGAGCACACCAAAGCTTTGCATAAACATTGAGCAGCACCTGCTTAACACACCTGGGAACATCTGTCTGCATTCAAAAGACAGGTCACAGCTGAGAAAGGCACCAGCAGCTTCCATCTGCAACAGAGATGCAGGGAAAGGACAAGGACAGAGAATTCAGCTGCAAGACTCCGAGAATTCTGCATCCAGACATCATTTCTGGTCCCACTGTCCCTAGTAGAAAGGTGTCATCATTCCAGGTTCCAGGCAGCCTGTACTCAGCATGTGCTTCTACAGTGGGGATTTGTCGTTTAGGAGACCTGCTCAGGCTTTTCCCTTCTTTCCTCACAAACAGGAATACTTGTCCCGGGCCTGGATGCAGGCAGAGCCCTGAGGAGAGCACGTGCGACATGGTGCAGTGGGCAGGGACAGCCAGCTGCAGAGTTCAGGGGGGAAGGGCTTCCGGTGCAGGGCCAGGGATGTCAGTCCCAGCTGGGCCCTGTCACACACGGTGAGGCTGGGCTTGGGGAGCAGCTTGTCCAAACAGGGTCAGCCTGCAAGGGGCTCATTCTTCTGTGGGCCCACGCCTCCTAAGGAGACGTTCAGCATCAAGATCACCTGGGGAATGCCTAAGTTGCTTCTTCTTTGAACTGAAAAAGAAAAATTACTCCCTTTTATAACACTGAAAATCGTGAGCTGTACCTTGAAATCTTCCTCCTTAAGAGAACTCCAAAGTGACTCCAAGCAGCTGCACAAGGCCTGGAGACTGGAAGACATTGGAAAGAAGACAAAGAGCTCCTGAGGGTTTTCTGTATTTTAATGATCCCCAACGGTGGATTTGGGGCTGAGTCCAGGAGCCCCAGGCACTGAGAGAAGGTTGAAGAAGCTGCTCAAGGAGTCAGAAGCAAAACTCCAAGTCCCTTGGAGCATCAGTGGCCCCACTGAGGGCAGGGACTGCCAAAGGCTCCCCAGGGAGTGGTGAGAGCAGATCCTTGAGGCCAGGATTGCAGGAGCCCGAGGCTGTGAGCAGGGAACTGCAATGCTGAGCAAGGCCTGGGCTGGTTGGAGGAAGCAGAAAGGCCAAGGCCTGAGCCCAGGCCTGGGCCAGCAGGGCCTGTCCCTCACAGGTGGCTCGGGGCTGTTCCTGGAGCACTGGGATGGGAGAGGCAGCAAGGACAAATGTCATCAGGCTGTGTGACACTCCAGATGCTCATGGAACCAAGGGCCAGTGTGACACAGCAGGGCCTGATGGAAACAAGAGGCCGTGCTGAGCCTGCGCGCCTGTAACACCGCAGAACACTGAAATGCTGAGGGTGAGCAAAGGTTCCTTTCCTCGAGTTTGGTGCAGAGTAGAAACCCCAGCCAGATATTCTCAAGAGGTCAAAACGACACAAAAGTGTACTGGAAAAATACAGAAAACCGAGCTCCTTTGGCAAATGATTTCATACAACATCCAATTCAACGTGCAACACTTAGCGTAGCAGGAACATCATTAACTCAGCCCATTTAAGATGGAAACCTTTAGGCATAAAAATGTTAAACTACCCAAAAACATTCCAGTAAAAGAGGATAAGAAGGTTAAAAGAGAAAAAAGAGACAGAAAGACAGAAGATCTCCAGATAGATATGCAGAGAGCTACCAGCTGCTAGGCTTCCAGTGTGGCTGAGACACAGACCCAGGAGATTTCAGGATTCAGACCAGGGCTTGACGTCATGCCCGATTTTTTCAATTCCCTAGCGTTTTGTAAGCTCTCCTCTTTTCGGGGACATCTGCTTTCTTCCCACTCACTGCTGTGTTTCATTGCCTTTGTGTGGGATTGATTGACAGCTCGGCCAATCAGAGCTGGCTGGGCGCTGCCCCTGCTGTGTGATTGATTGACGGCTCAACCAATCAGAGCTGGCTGGGCGCTGCCCCTGCTGTGTGATTGATTGACGGCTCAGCCAATCAGAGCTGGCTGGGCGCTGCCCCTGCTGTGTGATTGATTGACGGCTCAGGCAGTCACAGCTGGCTTTGCTCTGCCCCTGCTGTGTGATTGGCAGATCTGCCAGGCCATGGCTGGGGACGGGGCTCTGTCCCACCTCATTCCAAGGTCTGTCCCAGCCCCGGCCCCACTCGGCCATTCCGAGCATCCCGACGGGTCTGGGGACATTGATGTCATCCAGCCTCTGACAGCGACCATGGGGACACTGCGGAACCTCATGGAACCAAAGAGACCATTTTGACACTCTGGTGCCTCATGCAATCAGGGCCACCTTTGTGAGACTCGGGACCCCAATGGAACCAAGGGTCAGTGATGAAGCTGTGCGGCCCAGAGAACCAAGGAGCCTTTGTTACACAGCAGGGCCACATGGAGCCCAGGGGCCGTGGTGACTCTGCAGGACCTTAGGGAAGCAAGGGGCCATTGTTTACACTACAGAAGCAGGGAGAATATTGTGACAAGGAGAATATCGGGACACTACAGGGACTCCTGGAATCAAGGAGAACATTGTGACACTGTGAGGCCCCATGGAACCAAGGCAACATGGAACAGGTCTGGCTGGCTGGGCCTCCCGGGGGCCACCTGGCAAGACTGGCTGATCCTGGAATGTTGAGGACTGCCTCTCATCAGCTCCTGGAGCACTAAGGCTCTGTGCTTTCCTTCCTATGGAAAAGTACCAGCCCCTTTTGCAGGTTCCCACGGCTGAAACTGATATTCCCCCTGAAAAAGCACTACATACAAGGCTTGCTCCCAGCCAAAATCTGCTAGGAGTAACAGCTCTGGGTGGCCACCGTTTCCTGAGGGCTGCCTCTCATCTACCACTCTAAGGGTCGGTGTGAAGTTTCCCTCATTTTTGCCTCATGACCCTCTCAAGAAGACCTCAAGGACCCCCGCCCAGGTTGACTCTGGACAATGGTTTTCTGGCCTGCTTGAGGTGGGTGCTTGCCAAGGGACTCTTTGCAGGTGTGTTGTGCTCACTGGACTGTGCTGTCATGGTACCAGCTGAAGCCTGCATGTACTGCACGACCGCACCTGTCTCTTGGAGCACCACACAATGCTCCATAAATCTCCCCGCCTCTTGGCCACAAGCCACTCGCTTTGGAAAAGGACTACAAAAGAGCGATCCTCTGGAGAAGACCCTGAGTACTCCCCACGGATGACCACCCTTCCATTGGCTGGCCCACCATGACCTTGGTCTCGTCTGTTGGTAGCTACTTCCCCCTTCCCCTCCTTTTCTCTCTCTATACTCCGTTTCCTATATCTCCCCCCTCTAGCGCAACTGAATTGTTTGGCATTCAATAAAAATGCATTGCTGTTGTTGAATAAACTGATTTGTCCCCCGCTATTTACCTGTTTGCACCTCTGAGATCGAACAATCCTCGGCCTGTGTTGGCAGATGGTGACACACCCCCACCCCCCCCCCCCATCCCCCATGCCCCTGCTTCTCCCAGTTGATTGCTGATCGTGGTGTGACATGGAATGGAACATCCCTTGGGCCAGTCCAGCCCAGCTGTCCCATCCCTGTTCCCTCAGGAGCACTTGCCCACCCCAAGTCCATGGGTTGGAGGGGCTTGCAGACACGCCTCGTGGGGCGAGCACTGTGACAAGGACAGGAGAACAGAACAACATTTACACTTACCAAGGGCAGAGAACAGAAGAGCACAGTCTTGGAGAAACGCACAAAGGATGTAGCCGAGGCAAACGGAGCGTGCACAAAACGCAAGGAGAATGTCAGCTCAGCTCTGCAAGGCTGACAAAAGCAGAAGTTATACACAACAATAATATTGCCCTTCCTCAAAAGCGGGGATCAAAGAGCAGTCACCTAAAAAGGACAGTGCATGTTGAAGACACACTCCAAAGAACCATAGAAGGACTTGTGAGAAGGGGTGCAATTATGGCAAATAAATTCCAGGTGGGGTTAACTAATGAATACATCATCAGTGTGAGTGATAAAAGCTCCGATTGCCTGGTGGCCAGTGCACTCGAGTAGATGAAGGATTGCCCAAGTGGCCACCATGGTGTAATAAAGAATACCTGCTCTCAGATCCTCAAAACTGTGTTCAAAAGTTGCTATCCAGCAGATTTCAGTATCAGTGGTGTCCCTGACTCCATTATGCCCCTTGCACACTTTCACGAGGGCCCCTTGGTTCCACGAGGCCCTGCTGGATAACAGTGGACCCTTGGTTCCATTTGGGTCTGTACTGTCAAAATGGCCTCCTTGGTTCTGCACTGCCACAATGCTCTCCTTGGTGCCACGAGGCCTTGGTGTGTCACAACAGCCTCTCGGTTCCATGAACTGCCATAGTGTCAGCACGGTCTCTTGCATCTGCAGTATCACGATGGACAGTTGGTTACAAGCAGCCCCGCCGTGTCACAACGACTATTTGCTTCAGGAGGCCCCCACAGTGTCACCATGGCCCCTTGGTTCCACGAGGCCTCGCTGCAGAACAATGGCCTCTCAGTTCCAGGAGGTTTTGTACTGTCAACAGTGCTCTCCTTGGTTCTACAGTGGCTGCTTGCTTCCATAATTCTTCCTCGGTGTCACAGTGGTCTCCTTGGCTCCATGAGGCTCTGCAATGTCCCAATAGCCCATCGTTTCCATGAGCTTCTGTCCCATCAACCATGTCCTTTGCTCCAGTGAGGCCCCGCAATGGCACACTGGACCCTTGGCTCCATGAGGTTCCATAGTGTGACATGGTTGCCTTGATTCCAAGAGGTTCTGCCGGGTCACACTGGACCCTTGGCTCCGTGAGGTTCCGTGGTATCGCCATGGTTTCCCTGGATCCGCAGTAGCACTATGGACCATAGGTTTCATGCAGCTTTGCTGTGCTACAGTGGCTCCTTGGTTCCATCAAGTGCCACTGTGTAACAAGGGAATCTTGGTCCCATGAGGTTCTGGACTGTCACAATGCTGTCCTTGGTTCTGGACTCTAACAACGGACCCTTGGTTCCACGAGGTTCCATTACGTCACAATGCTCTCCTTGGTTCCACAAGGCCTTGCTTTGTCACAATGGACCCTTGGTTCCATGAGCTTCCGTAGTGTAACCATGGTCTCCTGGGATCTGCATTGTCACAATGGACAATTGGTTGCATGGGAGCCTGCTGTGTCACAAGAGAGCCTTAGCTCCATGACGTTCTGGACTGTCACAGTGGTCTCCCTGCTTCAACGAGGCCCTGGAGTGTCACAAGGGCTGCTTGGTTCTGTGAGCTTCCACAACGTCCCAATGGTCTCCTTGTTTCTGCAGTGTCATAGTGGACTCTTGGTTCCATGAGGTTCCTAAATGTCACAGGTCTCCTTGGTTCCATGTGGCCCTGCTGTGTCACCACAGCCCCTTGGTTCCAGGAGTTTCTGGGCTGTCAGCAGTGGTTCCTTTTCTTCCAATCAGGCACCGCTGTGTCACACTGCACCCTGGCTTCCATGAAGTTCTTCAGTGTCACAGTGGCCCCTTGGATCCATGCGGTCCCATAGTGTCACCATGGTCTCCTTGGATCTGCATTGTCATAAGGGACCATTGGTTCCACGTGGCCCGGCTGTGTCACAGTGATGTGGATTCCGTAATTGCCTTCAGCGTCACAATGGAGCCTTGTTTCTGTGAGGCTCTCAACTGTCACAATTGTCTCCTTGGTTCCATCAGCCCCCGCTGTGTCACAAGGGTCCCCTTGGTTCCATGAGCACACCAAAGCTTTGCATAAACATTGAGCAGCACCTGCTTAACACACCTGGGAACATCTGTCTGCATTCAAAAGACAGGTCACAGCTGAGAAAGGCACCAGCAGCTTCCATCTGCAACAGAGATGCAGGGAAAGGACAAGGACAGAGAATTCAGCTGCAAGACTCCGAGAATTCTGCATCCAGACATCATTTCTGGTCCCACTGTCCCTAGTAGAAAGGTGTCATCATTCCAGGTTCCAGGCAGCCTGTACTCAGCATGTGCTTCTACAGTGGGGATTTGTCGTTTAGGAGACCTGCTCAGGCTTTTCCCTTCTTTCCTCACAAACAGGAATACTTGTCCCGGGCCTGGATGCAGGCAGAGCCCTGAGGAGAGCACGTGCGACATGGTGCAGTGGGCAGGGACAGCCAGCTGCAGAGTTCAGGGGGGAAGGGCTTCCGGTGCAGGGCCAGGGATGTCAGTCCCAGCTGGGCCCTGTCACACACGGTGAGGCTGGGCTTGGGGAGCAGCTTGTCCAAACAGGGTCAGCCTGCAAGGGGCTCATTCTTCTGTGGGCCCACGCCTCCTAAGGAGACGTTCAGCATCAAGATCACCTGGGGAATGCCTAAGTTGCTTCTTCTTTGAACTGAAAAAGAAAAATTACTCCCTTTTATAACACTGAAAATCGTGAGCTGTACCTTGAAATCTTCCTCCTTAAGAGAACTCCAAAGTGACTCCAAGCAGCTGCACAAGGCCTGGAGACTGGAAGACATTGGAAAGAAGACAAAGAGCTCCTGAGGGTTTTCTGTATTTTAATGATCCCCAACGGTGGATTTGGGGCTGAGTCCAGGAGCCCCAGGCACTGAGAGAAGGTTGAAGAAGCTGCTCAAGGAGTCAGAAGCAAAACTCCAAGTCCCTTGGAGCATCAGTGGCCCCACTGAGGGCAGGGACTGCCAAAGGCTCCCCAGGGAGTGGTGAGAGCAGATCCTTGAGGCCAGGATTGCAGGAGCCCGAGGCTGTGAGCAGGGAACTGCAATGCTGAGCAAGGCCTGGGCTGGTTGGAGGAAGCAGAAAGGCCAAGGCCTGAGCCCAGGCCTGGGCCAGCAGGGCCTGTCCCTCACAGGTGGCTCGGGGCTGTTCCTGGAGCACTGGGATGGGAGAGGCAGCAAGGACAAATGTCATCAGGCTGTGTGACACTCCAGATGCTCATGGAACCAAGGGCCAGTGTGACACAGCAGGGCCTGATGGAAACAAGAGGCCGTGCTGAGCCTGCGCGCCTGTAACACCGCAGAACACTGAAATGCTGAGGGTGAGCAAAGGTTCCTTTCCTCGAGTTTGGTGCAGAGTAGAAACCCCAGCCAGATATTCTCAAGAGGTCAAAACGACACAAAAGTGTACTGGAAAAATACAGAAAACCGAGCTCCTTTGGCAAATGATTTCATACAACATCCAATTCAACGTGCAACACTTAGCGTAGCAGGAACATCATTAACTCAGCCCATTTAAGATGGAAACCTTTAGGCATAAAAATGTTAAACTACCCAAAAACATTCCAGTAAAAGAGGATAAGAAGGTTAAAAGAGAAAAAAGAGACAGAAAGACAGAAGATCTCCAGATAGATATGCAGAGAGCTACCAGCTGCTAGGCTTCCAGTGTGGCTGAGACACAGACCCAGGAGATTTCAGGATTCAGACCAGGGCTTGACGTCATGCCCGATTTTTTCAATTCCCTAGCGTTTTGTAAGCTCTCCTCTTTTCGGGGACATCTGCTTTCTTCCCACTCACTGCTGTGTTTCATTGCCTTTGTGTGGGATTGATTGACAGCTCGGCCAATCAGAGCTGGCTGGGCGCTGCCCCTGCTGTGTGATTGATTGACGGCTCAACCAATCAGAGCTGGCTGGGCGCTGCCCCTGCTGTGTGATTGATTGACGGCTCAGCCAATCAGAGCTGGCTGGGCGCTGCCCCTGCTGTGTGATTGATTGACGGCTCAGGCAGTCACAGCTGGCTTTGCTCTGCCCCTGCTGTGTGATTGGCAGATCTGCCAGGCCATGGCTGGGGACGGGGCTCTGTCCCACCTCATTCCAAGGTCTGTCCCAGCCCCGGCCCCACTCGGCCATTCCGAGCATCCCGACGGGTCTGGGGACATTGATGTCATCCAGCCTCTGACAGCGACCATGGGGACACTGCGGAACCTCATGGAACCAAAGAGACCATTTTGACACTCTGGTGCCTCATGCAATCAGGGCCACCTTTGTGAGACTCGGGACCCCAATGGAACCAAGGGTCAGTGATGAAGCTGTGCGGCCCAGAGAACCAAGGAGCCTTTGTTACACAGCAGGGCCACATGGAGCCCAGGGGCCGTGGTGACTCTGCAGGACCTTAGGGAAGCAAGGGGCCATTGTTTACACTACAGAAGCAGGGAGAATATTGTGACAAGGAGAATATCGGGACACTACAGGGACTCCTGGAATCAAGGAGAACATTGTGACACTGTGAGGCCCCATGGAACCAAGGCAACATGGAACAGGTCTGGCTGGCTGGGCCTCCCGGGGGCCACCTGGCAAGACTGGCTGATCCTGGAATGTTGAGGACTGCCTCTCATCAGCTCCTGGAGCACTAAGGCTCTGTGCTTTCCTTCCTATGGAAAAGTACCAGCCCCTTTTGCAGGTTCCCACGGCTGAAACTGATATTCCCCCTGAAAAAGCACTACATACAAGGCTTGCTCCCAGCCAAAATCTGCTAGGAGTAACAGCTCTGGGTGGCCACCGTTTCCTGAGGGCTGCCTCTCATCTACCACTCTAAGGGTCGGTGTGAAGTTTCCCTCATTTTTGCCTCATGACCCTCTCAAGAAGACCTCAAGGACCCCCGCCCAGGTTGACTCTGGACAATGGTTTTCTGGCCTGCTTGAGGTGGGTGCTTGCCAAGGGACTCTTTGCAGGTGTGTTGTGCTCACTGGACTGTGCTGTCATGGTACCAGCTGAAGCCTGCATGTACTGCACGACCGCACCTGTCTCTTGGAGCACCACACAATGCTCCATAAATCTCCCCGCCTCTTGGCCACAAGCCACTCGCTTTGGAAAAGGACTACAAAAGAGCGATCCTCTGGAGAAGACCCTGAGTACTCCCCACGGATGACCACCCTTCCATTGGCTGGCCCACCATGACCTTGGTCTCGTCTGTTGGTAGCTACTTCCCCCTTCCCCTCCTTTTCTCTCTCTATACTCCGTTTCCTATATCTCCCCCCTCTAGCGCAACTGAATTGTTTGGCATTCAATAAAAATGCATTGCTGTTGTTGAATAAACTGATTTGTCCCCCGCTATTTACCTGTTTGCACCTCTGAGATCGAACAATCCTCGGCCTGTGTTGGCAGATGGTGACACACCCCCACCCCCCCCCCCCATCCCCCATGCCCCTGCTTCTCCCAGTTGATTGCTGATCGTGGTGTGACATGGAATGGAACATCCCTTGGGCCAGTCCAGCCCAGCTGTCCCATCCCTGTTCCCTCAGGAGCACTTGCCCACCCCAAGTCCATGGGTTGGAGGGGCTTGCAGACACGCCTCGTGGGGCGAGCACTGTGACAAGGACAGGAGAACAGAACAACATTTACACTTACCAAGGGCAGAGAACAGAAGAGCACAGTCTTGGAGAAACGCACAAAGGATGTAGCCGAGGCAAACGGAGCGTGCACAAAACGCAAGGAGAATGTCAGCTCAGCTCTGCAAGGCTGACAAAAGCAGAAGTTATACACAACAATAATATTGCCCTTCCTCAAAAGCGGGGATCAAAGAGCAGTCACCTAAAAAGGACAGTGCATGTTGAAGACACACTCCAAAGAACCATAGAAGGACTTGTGAGAAGGGGTGCAATTATGGCAAATAAATTCCAGGTGGGGTTAACTAATGAATACATCATCAGTGTGAGTGATAAAAGCTCCGATTGCCTGGTGGCCAGTGCACTCGAGTAGATGAAGGATTGCCCAAGTGGCCACCATGGTGTAATAAAGAATACCTGCTCTCAGATCCTCAAAACTGTGTTCAAAAGTTGCTATCCAGCAGATTTCAGTATCAGTGGTGTCCCTGACTCCATTATGCCCCTTGCACACTTTCACGAGGGCCCCTTGGTTCCACGAGGCCCTGCTGGATAACAGTGGACCCTTGGTTCCATTTGGGTCTGTACTGTCAAAATGGCCTCCTTGGTTCTGCACTGCCACAATGCTCTCCTTGGTGCCACGAGGCCTTGGTGTGTCACAACAGCCTCTCGGTTCCATGAACTGCCATAGTGTCAGCACGGTCTCTTGCATCTGCAGTATCACGATGGACAGTTGGTTACAAGCAGCCCCGCCGTGTCACAACGACTATTTGCTTCAGGAGGCCCCCACAGTGTCACCATGGCCCCTTGGTTCCACGAGGCCTCGCTGCAGAACAATGGCCTCTCAGTTCCAGGAGGTTTTGTACTGTCAACAGTGCTCTCCTTGGTTCTACAGTGGCTGCTTGCTTCCATAATTCTTCCTCGGTGTCACAGTGGTCTCCTTGGCTCCATGAGGCTCTGCAATGTCCCAATAGCCCATCGTTTCCATGAGCTTCTGTCCCATCAACCATGTCCTTTGCTCCAGTGAGGCCCCGCAATGGCACACTGGACCCTTGGCTCCATGAGGTTCCATAGTGTGACATGGTTGCCTTGATTCCAAGAGGTTCTGCCGGGTCACACTGGACCCTTGGCTCCGTGAGGTTCCGTGGTATCGCCATGGTTTCCCTGGATCCGCAGTAGCACTATGGACCATAGGTTTCATGCAGCTTTGCTGTGCTACAGTGGCTCCTTGGTTCCATCAAGTGCCACTGTGTAACAAGGGAATCTTGGTCCCATGAGGTTCTGGACTGTCACAATGCTGTCCTTGGTTCTGGACTCTAACAACGGACCCTTGGTTCCACGAGGTTCCATTACGTCACAATGCTCTCCTTGGTTCCACAAGGCCTTGCTTTGTCACAATGGACCCTTGGTTCCATGAGCTTCCGTAGTGTAACCATGGTCTCCTGGGATCTGCATTGTCACAATGGACAATTGGTTGCATGGGAGCCTGCTGTGTCACAAGAGAGCCTTAGTTCCATGACGTTCTGGACTGTCACAGTGGTCTCCCTGCTTCAACGAGGCCCTGGAGTGTCACAAGGGCTGCTTGGTTCTGTGAGCTTCCACAACGTCCCAATGGTCTCCTTGTTTCTGCAGTGTCATAGTGGACTCTTGGTTCCATGAGGTTCCTAAATGTCACAGGTCTCCTTGGTTCCATGTGGCCCTGCTGTGTCACCACAGCCCCTTGGTTCCAGGAGTTTCTGGGCTGTCAGCAGTGGTTCCTTTTCTTCCAATCAGGCACCGCTGTGTCACACTGCACCCTGGCTTCCATGAAGTTCTTCAGTGTCACAGTGGCCCCTTGGATCCATGCGGTCCCATAGTGTCACCATGGTCTCCTTGGATCTGCATTGTCATAAGGGACCATTGGTTCCACGTGGCCCGGCTGTGTCACAGTGATGTGGATTCCGTAATTGCCTTCAGCGTCACAATGGAGCCTTGTTTCTGTGAGGCTCTCAACTGTCACAATTGTCTCCTTGGTTCCATCAGCCCCCGCTGTGTCACAAGGGTCCCCTTGGTTCCATGAGCACACCAAAGCTTTGCATAAACATTGAGCAGCACCTGCTTAACACACCTGGGAACATCTGTCTGCATTCAAAAGACAGGTCACAGCTGAGAAAGGCACCAGCAGCTTCCATCTGCAACAGAGATGCAGGGAAAGGACAAGGACAGAGAATTCAGCTGCAAGACTCCGAGAATTCTGCATCCAGACATCATTTCTGGTCCCACTGTCCCTAGTAGAAAGGTGTCATCATTCCAGGTTCCAGGCAGCCTGTACTCAGCATGTGCTTCTACAGTGGGGATTTGTCGTTTAGGAGACCTGCTCAGGCTTTTCCCTTCTTTCCTCACAAACAGGAATACTTGTCCCGGGCCTGGATGCAGGCAGAGCCCTGAGGAGAGCACGTGCGACATGGTGCAGTGGGCAGGGACAGCCAGCTGCAGAGTTCAGGGGGGAAGGGCTTCCGGTGCAGGGCCAGGGATGTCAGTCCCAGCTGGGCCCTGTCACACACGGTGAGGCTGGGCTTGGGGAGCAGCTTGTCCAAACAGGGTCAGCCTGCAAGGGGCTCATTCTTCTGTGGGCCCACGCCTCCTAAGGAGACGTTCAGCATCAAGATCACCTGGGGAATGCCTAAGTTGCTTCTTCTTTGAACTGAAAAAGAAAAATTACTCCCTTTTATAACACTGAAAATCGTGAGCTGTACCTTGAAATCTTCCTCCTTAAGAGAACTCCAAAGTGACTCCAAGCAGCTGCACAAGGCCTGGAGACTGGAAGACATTGGAAAGAAGACAAAGAGCTCCTGAGGGTTTTCTGTATTTTAATGATCCCCAACGGTGGATTTGGGGCTGAGTCCAGGAGCCCCAGGCACTGAGAGAAGGTTGAAGAAGCTGCTCAAGGAGTCAGAAGCAAAACTCCAAGTCCCTTGGAGCATCAGTGGCCCCACTGAGGGCAGGGACTGCCAAAGGCTCCCCAGGGAGTGGTGAGAGCAGATCCTTGAGGCCAGGATTGCAGGAGCCCGAGGCTGTGAGCAGGGAACTGCAATGCTGAGCAAGGCCTGGGCTGGTTGGAGGAAGCAGAAAGGCCAAGGCCTGAGCCCAGGCCTGGGCCAGCAGGGCCTGTCCCTCACAGGTGGCTCGGGGCTGTTCCTGGAGCACTGGGATGGGAGAGGCAGCAAGGACAAATGTCATCAGGCTGTGTGACACTCCAGATGCTCATGGAACCAAGGGCCAGTGTGACACAGCAGGGCCTGATGGAAACAAGAGGCCGTGCTGAGCCTGCGCGCCTGTAACACCGCAGAACACTGAAATGCTGAGGGTGAGCAAAGGTTCCTTTCCTCGAGTTTGGTGCAGAGTAGAAACCCCAGCCAGATATTCTCAAGAGGTCAAAACGACACAAAAGTGTACTGGAAAAATACAGAAAACCGAGCTCCTTTGGCAAATGATTTCATACAACATCCAATTCAACGTGCAACACTTAGCGTAGCAGGAACATCATTAACTCAGCCCATTTAAGATGGAAACCTTTAGGCATAAAAATGTTAAACTACCCAAAAACATTCCAGTAAAAGAGGATAAGAAGGTTAAAAGAGAAAAAAGAGACAGAAAGACAGAAGATCTCCAGATAGATATGCAGAGAGCTACCAGCTGCTAGGCTTCCAGTGTGGCTGAGACACAGACCCAGGAGATTTCAGGATTCAGACCAGGGCTTGACGTCATGCCCGATTTTTTAAATTCCCTAGCGTTTTGTAAGCTCTCCTCTTTTCGGGGACATCTGCTTTCTTCCCACTCACTGCTGTGTTTCATTGCCTTTGTGTGGGATTGATTGACAGCTCGGCCAATCAGAGCTGGCTGGGCGCTGCCCCTGCTGTGTGATTGATTGACGGCTCAGCCAATCAGAGCTGGCTGGGCGCTGCCCCTGCTGTGTGATTGATTGACGGCTCAGGCAGTCACAGCTGGCTTTGCTCTGCCCCTGCTGTGTGATTGGCAGATCTGCCAGGCCATGGCTGGGGACGGGGCTCTGTCCCACCTCATTCCAAGGTCTGTCCCAGCCCCGGCCCCACTCGGCCATTCCGAGCATCCCGACGGGTCTGGGGACATTGATGTCATCCAGCCTCTGACAGCGACCATGGGGACACTGCGGAACCTCATGGAACCAAAGAGACCATTTTGACACTCTGGTGCCTCATGCAATCAGGGCCACCTTTGTGAGACTCGGGACCCCAATGGAACCAAGGGTCAGTGATGAAGCTGTGCGGCCCAGAGAACCAAGGAGCCTTTGTTACACAGCAGGGCCACATGGAGCCCAGGGGCCGTGGTGACTCTGCAGGACCTTAGGGAAGCAAGGGGCCATTGTTTACACTACAGAAGCAGGGAGAATATTGTGACAAGGAGAATATCGGGACACTACAGGGACTCCTGGAATCAAGGAGAACATTGTGACACTGTGAGGCCCCATGGAACCAAGGCAACATGGAACAGGTCTGGCTGGCTGGGCCTCCCGGGGGCCACCTGGCAAGACTGGCTGATCCTGGAATGTTGAGGACTGCCTCTCATCAGCTCCTGGAGCACTAAGGCTCTGTGCTTTCCTTCCTATGGAAAAGTACCAGCCCCTTTTGCAGGTTCCCACGGCTGAAACTGATATTCCCCCTGAAAAAGCACTACATACAAGGCTTGCTCCCAGCCAAAATCTGCTAGGAGTAACAGCTCTGGGTGGCCACCGTTTCCTGAGGGCTGCCTCTCATCTACCACTCTAAGGGTCGGTGTGAAGTTTCCCTCATTTTTGCCTCATGACCCTCTCAAGAAGACCTCAAGGACCCCCGCCCAGGTTGACTCTGGACAATGGTTTTCTGGCCTGCTTGAGGTGGGTGCTTGCCAAGGGACTCTTTGCAGGTGTGTTGTGCTCACTGGACTGTGCTGTCATGGTACCAGCTGAAGCCTGCATGTACTGCACGACCGCACCTGTCTCTTGGAGCACCACACAATGCTCCATAAATCTCCCCGCCTCTTGGCCACAAGCCACTCGCTTTGGAAAAGGACTACAAAAGAGCGATCCTCTGGAGAAGACCCTGAGTACTCCCCACGGATGACCACCCTTCCATTGGCTGGCCCACCATGACCTTGGTCTCGTCTGTTGGTAGCTACTTCCCCCTTCCCCTCCTTTTCTCTCTCTATACTCCGTTTCCTATATCTCCCCCCTCTAGCGCAACTGAATTGTTTGGCATTCAATAAAAATGCATTGCTGTTGTTGAATAAACTGATTTGTCCCCCGCTATTTACCTGTTTGCACCTCTGAGATCGAACAATCCTCGGCCTGTGTTGGCAGATGGTGACACACCCCCACCCCCCCCCCCCATCCCCCATGCCCCTGCTTCTCCCAGTTGATTGCTGATCGTGGTGTGACATGGAATGGAACATCCCTTGGGCCAGTCCAGCCCAGCTGTCCCATCCCTGTTCCCTCAGGAGCACTTGCCCACCCCAAGTCCATGGGTTGGAGGGGCTTGCAGACACGCCTCGTGGGGCGAGCACTGTGACAAGGACAGGAGAACAGAACAACATTTACACTTACCAAGGGCAGAGAACAGAAGAGCACAGCCTTGGAGGAACGCACAAAGGATGTAGCTGAGGCAAACAGAGCGTGCACAAAATGCAAGGAGAATGTCAGCTCAGCTCTGCAAGGCTGACAAAAGCAGAAGTTATACACAACAATAATATTGCCCTTCCTCAAAAGCGGGGATCAAAGAGCAGTCACCTAAAAAGGACAGCGCATGTTGAAGGCAGACTCCAAAGAACCATAGAAGGACTTGTGAGAAGGGGTGCAATTATGGCAAATAAATTCCAGGTGGGGTTAACTAATGAATACATCATCAGTGTGAGTGATAAAAGCTCCGATTGCCTGGTGGCCAGTGCACTCGAGTAGATGAAGGATTGCCCAAGTGGCCACCATGGTGTAATAAAGAATACCTGCTCTCAAATCCTCAAAACTGTGTTCAAAAGTTGCTATCCAGCAGATTTCAGTATCAGTGGTGTCCCTGACTCCATTATGCCCCTTGCACACTTTCACGAGGGCCCCTTGGTTCCACGAGGCCCTGCTGGATAACAGTGGACCCTTGGTTCCATTTGGGTCTGTACTGTCAAAATGGCCTCCTTGGTTCTGCACTGCCACAATGCTCTCCTTGGTGCCACGAGGCCTTGGTGTGTCACAACAGCCTCTCGGTTCCATGAACTGCCATAGTGTCAGCACGGTCTCTTGCATCTGCAGTATCACGATGGACAGTTGGTTACAAGCAGCCCCGCCGTGTCACAACGACTATTTGCTTCAGGAGGCCCTCACAGTGTCACCATGGCCCCTTGGTTCCACGAGGCCTCGCTGCAGAACAATGGCCTCTCAGTTCCAGGAGGTTTTGTACTGTCAACAGTGCTCTCCTTGGTTCTACAGTGGCTGCTTGCTTCCATAAGGTTCCTCGGTGTCACAGTGGTCTCCTTGGCTCCATGAGGCTCTGCAATGTCCCAATAGCCCATGGTTTCCATGAGCTTCTGTCCCATCAACCATGTCCTTTGCTCCAGTGAGGCCCCGCAATGGCACACTGGACCCTTGGCTCCATGAGGTTCCATAGTGTGACATGGTTGCCTTGATTCCAAGAGGTTCTGCCGGGTCACACTGGACCCTTGGCTCCGTGAGGTTCCGTGGTATCGCCATGGTTTCCCTGGATCCGCAGTAGCACTATGGACCATAGGTTTCATGCAGCTTTGCTGTGCTACAGTGGCTCCTTGGTTCCATCAAGTGCCACTGTGTAACAAGGGAATCTTGGTCCCATGAGGTTCTGGACTGTCACAATGGTGTCCTTGGTTCTGGACTCTAACAACGGACCCTTGGTTCCACGAGGTTCCATTACGTCACAATGCTCTCCTTGGTTCCACAAGGCCTTGCTTTGTCACAATGGACCCTTGGTTCCATGAGCTTCCGTAGTGTAACCATGGTCTCCTGGGATCTGCATTGTCACAATGGACAATTGGTTGCATGGGAGCCTGCTGTGTCACAAGAGAGCCTTAGCTCCATGAGGTTCTGGACTGTCACAGTGGTCTCCCTGCTTCAACGAGGCCCTGGAGTGTCTCGAGGGCTGCTTGGTTCTGTGAACTTCCACAACGTCCCAATGGTCTCCTTGTTTCTGCAGTGTCATAGTGGACTCTTGGTTCCATGAGGTTCCTAAATGTCACAGGTCTCCTTGGTTCCATGTGGCCCTGCTGTGTCACCACAGCCCCTTGGTTCCAGGAGTTTCTGGGCTGTCAGCAGTGGTTCCTTTTCTTCCAATCAGGCACCACTGTGTCACACTGCACCCTGGCTTCCATGAAGTTCTTCAGTGTCACAGTGGCCCCTTGGATCCATGCGGTCCCATAGTGTCACCATGGTCTCCTTGGATCTGCATTGTCATAAGGGACCATTGGTTCCACGTGGCCCGGCTGTGTCACAGTGATGTGGATTCCGTAATTGCCTTCAGCGTCACAATGGAGCCTTGTTTCTGTGAGGCTCTCAACTGTCACAATTGTCTCCTTGGTTCCATCAGCCCCCGCTGTGTCACAAGGGTCCCCTTGGTTCCATGAGCACACCAAAGCTTTGCATAAACATTGAGCAGCACCTGCTTAACACACCTGGGAACATCTGTCTGCATTCAAAAGACAGGTCACAGCTGAGAAAGGCACCAGCAGCTTCCATCTGCAACAGAGATGCAGGGAAAGGACAAGGACAGAGAATTCAGCTGCAAGACTCCGAGAATTCTGCATCCAGACATCATTTCTGGTCCCACTGTCCCTAGTAGAAAGGTGTCATCATTCCAGGTTCCAGGCAGCCTGTACTCAGCATGTGCTTCTACAGTGGGGATTTGTCGTTTAGGAGACCTGCTCAGGCTTTTCCCTTCTTTCCTCACAAACAGGAATACTTGTCCCGGGCCTGGATGCAGGCAGAGCCCTGAGGAGAGCACGTGCGACATGGTGCAGTGGGCAGGGACAGCCAGCTGCAGAGTTCAGGGGGGAAGGGCTTCCGGTGCAGGGCCAGGGATGTCAGTCCCAGCTGGGCCCTGTCACACACGGTGAGGCTGGGCTTGGGGAGCAGCTTGTCCAAACAGGGTCAGCCTGCAAGGGGCTCATTCTTCTGTGGGCCCACGCCTCCTAAGGAGACGTTCAGCATCAAGATCACCTGGGGAATGCCTAAGTTGCTTCTTCTTTGAACTGAAAAAGAAAAATTACTCCCTTTTATAACACTGAAAATCGTGAGCTGTACCTTGAAATCTTCCTCCTTAAGAGAACTCCAAAGTGACTCCAAGCAGCTGCACAAGGCCTGGAGACTGGAAGACATTGGAAAGAAGACAAAGAGCTCCTGAGGGTTTTCTGTATTTTAATGATCCCCAACGGTGGATTTGGGGCTGAGTCCAGGAGCCCCAGGCACTGAGAGAAGGTTGAAGAAGCTGCTCAAGGAGTCAGAAGCAAAACTCCAAGTCCCTTGGAGCATCAGTGGCCCCACTGAGGGCAGGGACTGCCAAAGGCTCCCCAGGGAGTGGTGAGAGCAGATCCTTGAGGCCAGGATTGCAGGAGCCCGAGGCTGTGAGCAGGGAACTGCAATGCTGAGCAAGGCCTGGGCTGGTTGGAGGAAGCAGAAAGGCCAAGGCCTGAGCCCAGGCCTGGGCCAGCAGGGCCTGTCCCTCACAGGTGGCTCGGGGCTGTTCCTGGAGCACTGGGATGGGAGAGGCAGCAAGGACAAATGTCATCAGGCTGTGTGACACTCCAGATGCTCATGGAACCAAGGGCCAGTGTGACACAGCAGGGCCTGATGGAAACAAGAGGCCGTGCTGAGCCTGCGCGCCTGTAACACCGCAGAACACTGAAATGCTGAGGGTGAGCAAAGGTTCCTTTCCTCGAGTTTGGTGCAGAGTAGAAACCCCAGCCAGATATTCTCAAGAGGTCAAAACGACACAAAAGTGTACTGGAAAAATACAGAAAACCGAGCTCCTTTGGCAAATGATTTCATACAACATCCAATTCAACGTGCAACACTTAGCGTAGCAGGAACATCATTAACTCAGCCCATTTAAGATGGAAACCTTTAGGCATAAAAATGTTAAACTACCCAAAAACATTCCAGTAAAAGAGGATAAGAAGGTTAAAAGAGAAAAAAGAGACAGAAAGACAGAAGATCTCCAGATAGATATGCAGAGAGCTACCAGCTGCTAGGCTTCCAGTGTGGCTGAGACACAGACCCAGGAGATTTCAGGATTCAGACCAGGGCTTGACGTCATGCCCGATTTTTTCAATTCCCTAGCGTTTTGTAAGCTCTCCTCTTTTCGGGGACATCTGCTTTCTTCCCACTCACTGCTGTGTTTCATTGCCTTTGTGTGGGATTGATTGACAGCTCGGCCAATCAGAGCTGGGTGGGCGCTGCCCCTGCTGTGTGATTGATTGACGGCTCAGCCAATCAGAGCTGGCTGGGCGCTGCCCATGCTGTGTGATTGATTGACAGCTCAGCCAATCAGAGCTGGCTGGGCGCTGCCCCTGCTGTGTGATTGATTGACGGCTCAGGCAGTCACAGCTGGCTTTGCTCTGCCCCTGCTGTGTGATTGGCAGATCTGCCAGGCCATGGCTGGGGACGGGGCTCTGTCCCACCTCATTCCAAGGTCTGTCCCAGCCCCGGCCCCACTCGGCCATTCCGAGCATCCCGACGGGTCTGGGGACATTGATGTCATCCAGCCTCTGACAGCGACCATGGGGACACTGCGGAACCTCATGGAACCAAAGAGACCATTTTGACACTCTGGTGCCTCATGCAATCAGGGCCACCTTTGTGAGACTCGGGACCCCAATGGAACCAAGGGTCAGTGATGAAGCTGTGCGGCCCAGAGAACCAAGGAGCCTTTGTTACACAGCAGGGCCACATGGAGCCCAGGGGCCGTGGTGACTCTGCAGGACCTTAGGGAAGCAAGGGGCCATTGTTTACACTACAGAAGCAGGGAGAATATTGTGACAAGGAGAATATCGGGACACTACAGGGACTCCTGGAATCAAGGAGAACATTGTGACACTGTGAGGCCCCATGGAACCAAGGCAACATGGAACAGGTCTGGCTGGCTGGGCCTCCCGGGGGCCACCTGGCAAGACTGGCTGATCCTGGAATGTTGAGGACTGCCTCTCATCAGCTCCTGGAGCACTAAGGCTCTGTGCTTTCCTTCCTATGGAAAAGTACCAGCCCCTTTTGCAGGTTCCCACGGCTGAAACTGATATTCCCCCTGAAAAAGCACTACATACAAGGCTTGCTCCCAGCCAAAATCTGCTAGGAGTAACAGCTCTGGGTGGCCACCGTTTCCTGAGGGCTGCCTCTCATCTACCACTCTAAGGGTCGGTGTGAAGTTTCCCTCATTTTTGCCTCATGACCCTCTCAAGAAGACCTCAAGGACCCCCGCCCAGGTTGACTCTGGACAATGGTTTTCTGGCCTGCTTGTGGTGGGTGCTTGCCAAGGGACTCTTTGCAGGTGTGTTGTGCTCACTGGACTGTGCTGTCATGGTACCAGCTGAAGCCTGCATGTACTGCACGACCGCACCTGTCTCTTGGAGCACCACACAATGCTCCATAAATCTCCCCGCCTCTTGGCCACAAGCCACTCGCTTTGGAAAAGGACTACAAAAGAGCGATCCTCTGGAGAAGACCCTGAGTACTCCCCACGGATGACCACCCTTCCATTGGCTGGCCCACCATGACCTTGGTCTCGTCTGTTGGTAGCTACTTCCCCCTTCCCCTCCTTTTCTCTCTCTATACTCCGTTTCCTATATCTCCCCCCTCTAGCGCAACTGAATTGTTTGGCATTCAATAAAAATGCATTGCTGTTGTTGAATAAACTGATTTGTCCCCCGCTATTTACCTGTTTGCACCTCTGAGATCGAACAATCCTCGGCCTGTGTTGGCAGATGGTGACACACCCCCACCCCCCCCCCCCCATCCCCCATGCCCCTGCTTCTCCCAGTTGATTGCTGATCGTGCTGTGACATGGAATGGAACATCCCTTGCGCCAGTCCAGCCCAGCTGTCCCATCCCTGTTCCCTCAGGAGCACTTGCCCACCCCAAGTCCATGGGTTGGAGGGGCTTGCAGACACGCCTCGTGGGGCGAGCACTGTGACAAGGACAGGAGAACAGAACAACATTTACACTTACCAAGGGCAGAGAACAGAAGAGCACAGTCTTGGAGAAACGCACAAAGGATGTAGCCGAGGCAAACGGAGCGTGCACAAAACGCAAGGAGAATGTCAGCTCAGCTCTGCAAGGCTGACAAAAGCAGAAGTTATACACAACAATAATATTGCCCTTCCTCAAAAGCGGGGATCAAAGAGCAGTCACCTAAAAAGGACAGTGCATGTTGAAGACACACTCCAAAGAACCATAGAAGGACTTGTGAGAAGGGGTGCAATTATGGCAAATAAATTCCAGGTGGGGTTAACTAATGAATACATCATCAGTGTGAGTGATAAAAGCTCCGATTGCCTGGTGGCCAGTGCACTCGAGTAGATGAAGGATTGCCCAAGTGACCACCATGGTGTAATAAAGAATACCTGCTCTCAAATCCTCAAAACTGTGTTCAAAAGTTGCTATCCAGCAGATTTCAGTATCAGTGGTGTCCCTGACTCCATTATGCCCCTTGCACACTTTCACGAGGGCCCCTTGGTTCCACGAGGCCCTGCTGGATAACAGTGGACCCTTGGTTCCATTTGGGTCTGTACTGTCAAAATGGCCTCCTTAGTTCTGCACTGCCACAATGCTCTCTCCTTGGTGCCACGAGGCCTTGGTGTGTCACAACAGCCTCTCGGTTCCATGAACTGCCATAGTGTCAGCACGGTCTCTTGCATCTGCAGTATCACGATGGACAATTGGTTACAAGCAGCCCCGCTGTGTCACAACGACTACTTGGTTCATGAGGCCCCACAGTGTCACCATGGCCCCTTGGTTCCCCGAGGCCTCGCTGTAGAACAATGGCCTCTCAGTTCCAGGAGGTTTTGTACTGTCAACAGTGCTCTCCTTGGTTCTACAGTGGCTGCTTGCTTCCATAATTCTTCCTCAGTGTCACAGTGGTCTCCTTGGTTCCATGAGGCTCTGCAATGTCCCAATATCCCATCGTTTCCATGAGCTTCTGCCCCATCAACCATGTCCTTTGCTCCAGTGAGGCCCCGCAACGGCACACCGGACCCTTGGCTCCATGAGGTTCCATAGTGTAACATGGGTGCCTTGATTCCAAGAGGTTCTGCTGGGTCACACTGGACCCTTGGTTCCATGAGGTTCCGTGGTATCGCCATGGTTTCCCTGGATCCGCAGTAGCGCTACGGACCATAGGTTTCATGCAGCTTTGCTGTGCTACAGTGGCTCCTTGGTTCCATCAAGTGCCACTGTGTAACAAGGGAATCTTGGTCCCATGAGGTTCTGGACTGTCACAATGCTGTCCTTGGTTCTGGACTCTAACAACGGACCCTTGGTTCCACGAGGTTCCATTACGTCACAATGCTCTCCTTGGTTCCACAAGGCCTTGCTTTGTCACAATGGACCCTTGGTTCCATGAGCTTCCGTAGTGTAACCATGGTCTCCTGGGATCTGCATTGTCACAATGGACAATTGGTTGCATGGGAGCCTGCTGTGTCACAAGAGAGCCTTAGCTCCATGAGGTTCTGGACTGTCACAGTGGTCTCCCTGCTTCAACGAGGCCCTGGAGTGTCTCGAGGGCTGCTTGGTTCTGTGAGCTTCCACAACGTCCCAATGGTCTCCTTGTTTCTGCAGTGTCATAGTGGACTCTTGGTTCCATGAGGTTCCTAAATGTCACAGGTCTCCTTGGTTCCATGTGGCCCTGCTGTGTCACCACAGCCCCTTGGTTCCAGGAGTTTCTGGGCTGTCAACAGTGGTTCCTTTGTTCCAATCAGGCACCGCTGTGTCACACTGCACCCTGGCTTCCATGAAGTTCTTCAGTGTCACAGTGGCCCCTTGGATCCATGCGGTCCCATAGTGTCACCATGGTCTCCTTGGACCTGCATTGTCATCAGGGACCATTGGTTCCATGTGGCCTGGCTGTGTCACAGTGATGTGGATTCCGTAATTGCCTTCAGTGTCACAATGGAGCCTTGTTTCTGTGAGGCTCTCAACTGTCACAACTGTCTCCTTGGTTCCATCAGCCCCCGCTGTGTCACAAGGGTCCCCTTGGTTCCATGAGCACACCAAAGCTTTGCATAAACATTGAGCAGCACCTGCTTAACACACCTGGGAACATCTGTCTGCATTCAAAAGACAGGTCACAGCTGAGAAAGGCACCAGCAGCTTCCATCTGCAACAGAGATGCAGGGAAAGGACAAGGACAGAGAATTCAGCTGCAAGACTCCGAGAATTCTGCATCCAGACATCATTTCTGGTCCCACTGTCCCTAGTAGAAAGGTGTCATCATTCCAGGTTCCAGGCAGCCTGTACTCAGCATGTGCTTCTACAGTGGGGGTTTGTCGTTTAGGAAAACCTGCTCAGGCTTTTCCCTTCTTTCCTCACAAACAGGAATACTTGTCCTGGGCCTGGATGCAGGCACAGCCCTGAGGAGAGCACGTGGGACATGGTGCAGTGGGCAGGGACAGCCAGCTGCAGAGTTCAGGGGGAAGGGCTTCTGGTGCAGGGCCAGGCATGTCAGTCCCAGCTGGGCCATGTCAGACATGTCCCCAGGCTGGGCTTGGGGAGCAGCTTGTCCAAACAGGGTCAGCCTGCAAGGGGCTCATTCTTCAGTGGGCCCACACCTCCTAAGGAGACATTCAGCATCAAGATCACCTGGGGAATGCCTAAGTTGCTTCTTCTTTGAACTGAAAAAGAAAAATTACTCCCTTTTATAAAACTGAAAATCATGAGCTGTACCTTGAAATCTTCCTCCTTAAGAGAACTCCAAAGTGACTCCAAGCAGCTGCACAAGGCCTGGAGACTGGAAGACATTGGAAAGAAGACAAAGAGCTCCTGATGATCCCCAACGGTGGATTTGGGGCTGAGTCCAGGAGCCCCAGGCACTGAGAGAAGGTTGAAGAAGCTGCTCAAGGAGTCAGAAGCAAAACTCCAAGTCCCTTGGAGCATCAGTGGCCCCACTGAGGGCAGGGACTGCCAAAGGCTCCCCAGGGAGTGGTGAGAGCAGATCCTTGAGGCCAGGATTGCAGGAGCCCGAGGCTGTGAGCAGGGAACTGCAATGCTGAGCAAGGCCTGGGCTGGTTGGAGGAAGCAGAAAGGCCAAGGCCTGAGCCCAGGCCTGGGCCAGCAGGGCCTGTCCCTCACAGGTGGCTCGGGGCTATTCCTGGAGCACTGGGATGGGAGAGGCAGCAAGGACAAATGTCATCAAGCTGTGTGACACTCCAGATGCTCATGGAACCAAGGGCCAGTGTGACACAGCGGGGCCTCATGGAAACAAGAGGCCGTGCTGAGCCTGCGCGCCTGTAACACCCCAGAACACTGAAATGCTGAGGGTGAGCAAAGGTTCCTTTACTCGAGTTTGGTGCAGAGTAGAAACCCCAGCCAGATATTCTCAAGAGGTCAAAACGACACAAAAGTGTACTGGAAAAATACAGAAAACCGAGCTCCTTTGGCAAATGATTTCATACAACATCCAATTCAACGTGCATCACTTAGCGTAGCAGGAACATCATTAACTCGGCCCATGTAAGATGGAAACCTTTAGGCATAAAAATGTTAAACTACCCAAAAACATTCCAGTAAAAGAGGATAAGAAGGTTAAAAGAGAAAAAAGAGACAGAAAGACAGAAGATCTCCAGATAGATATGCAGAGAGCTACCAGCTGCTAGGCTTCCAGTGTGGCTGAGACACAGACCCAGGAGATTTCAGGATTCAGACCAGGGCTTGACGTCATGCCCGATTTTTTAAATCCCTAGCGTTTTCTAAGCTCTCCTCTTTTCAGGGACATCTGCTTTCTTACCACGCACTGCTGTGTTTCATTGCCTTTGTGTGGGATTGATTGACGGCTCAGCCAATCAGAGCTGGGTGGGCGCTGCCCCTGCTGTGTGCTTGATTGACGGCTCAGCCAATCAGAGCTGGCTGGGCGGTGACCCTGCTGTGTGATTGATTGACGGCTCAACCAATCAGAGCTGGCTGGGCGCTGCCCCTGCTGTGTGATTGATTGACGGCTCAGCCAATCAGAGCTGGCTGGGCGCTGCCCCTGCTGTGTGATTGATTGACGGCTCAGGCAGTCACAGCTGGCTTTGCTCTGCCCCTGCTGTGTGATTGGCAGATCTGCCAGGCCATGGCTGGGGACGGGGCTCTGTCCCACCTCATTCCAAGGTCTGTCCCAGCCCCGGCCCCACTCGGGCATTCCGAGCATCCCGACGGGTCTGGGGACATTGATGTCATCCAGCCTCTGACAGCGACCATGGGGACACTGCGGAACCTCATGGAACCAAAGAGACCATTTTGACACTCTGGTGCCTCATGCAATCAGGGCCACCTTTGTGAGACTCGGGACCCCAATGGAACCAAGGGTCAGTGATGAAGCTGTGCGGCCCAGAGAACCAAGGAGCCTTTGTTACACAGCAGGGCCACATGGAGCCCAGGGGCCGTGGTGACTCTGCAGGACCTTAGGGAAGCAAGGGGCCATTGTTTACACTACAGAAGCAGGGAGAATATTGTGACAAGGAGAATATCGGGACACTACAGGGACTCCTGGAATCAAGGAGAACATTGTGACACTGTGAGGCCCCATGGAACCAAGGCAACATGGAACAGGTCTGGCTGGCTGGGCCTCCCGGGGGCCACCTGGCAAGACTGGCTGATCCTGGAATGTTGAGGACTGCCTCTCATCAGCTCCTGGAGCACTAAGGCTCTGTGCTTTCCTTCCTATGGAAAAGTACCAGCCCCTTTTGCAGGTTCCCACGGCTGAAACTGATATTCCCCCTGAAAAAGCACTACATACAAGGCTTGCTCCCAGCCAAAATCTGCTAGGAGTAACAGCTCTGGGTGGCCACCGTTTCCTGAGGGCTGCCTCTCATCTACCACTCTAAGGGTCGGTGTGAAGTTTCCCTCATTTTTGCCTCATGACCCTCTCAAGAAGACCTCAAGGACCCCCGCCCAGGTTGACTCTGGACAATGGTTTTCTGGCCTGCTTGAGGTGGGTGCTTGCCAAGGGACTCTTTGCAGGTGTGTTGTGCTCACTGGACTGTGCTGTCATGGTACCAGCTGAAGCCTGCATGTACTGCACGACCGCACCTGTCTCTTGGAGCACCACACAATGCTCCATAAATCTCCCCGCCTCTTGGCCACAAGCCACTCGCTTTGGAAAAGGACTACAAAAGAGCGATCCTCTGGAGAAGACCCTGAGTACTCCCCACGGATGACCACCCTTCCATTGGCTGGCCCACCATGACCTTGGTCTCGTCTGTTGGTAGCTACTTCCCCCTTCCCCTCCTTTTCTCTCTCTATACTCCGTTTCCTATATCTCCCCCCTCTAGCGCAACTGAATTGTTTGGCATTCAATAAAAATGCATTGCTGTTGTTGAATAAACTGATTTGTCCCCCGCTATTTACCTGTTTGCACCTCTGAGATCGAACAATCCTCGGCCTGTGTTGGCAGATGGTGACACACCCCCACCCCCCCCCCCCATCCCCCATGCCCCTGCTTCTCCCAGTTGATTGCTGATCGTGGTGTGACATGGAATGGAACATCCCTTGGGCCAGTCCAGCCCAGCTGTCCCATCCCTGTTCCCTCAGGAGCACTTGCCCACCCCAAGTCCATGGGTTGGAGGGGCTTGCAGACACGCCTCGTGGGGCGAGCACTGTGACAAGGACAGGAGAACAGAACAACATTTACACTTACCAAGGGCAGAGAACAGAAGAGCACAGTCTTGGAGAAACGCACAAAGGATGTAGCCGAGGCAAACGGAGCGTGCACAAAACGCAAGGAGAATGTCAGCTCAGCTCTGCAAGGCTGACAAAAGCAGAAGTTATACACAACAATAATATTGCCCTTCCTCAAAAGCGGGGATCAAAGAGCAGTCACCTAAAAAGGACAGTGCATGTTGAAGACACACTCCAAAGAACCATAGAAGGACTTGTGAGAAGGGGTGCAATTATGGCAAATAAATTCCAGGTGGGGTTAACTAATGAATACATCATCAGTGTGAGTGATAAAAGCTCCGATTGCCTGGTGGCCAGTGCACTCGAGTAGATGAAGGATTGCCCAAGTGACCACCATGGTGTAATAAAGAATACCTGCTCTCAAATCCTCAAAACTGTGTTCAAAAGTTGCTATCCAGCAGATTTCAGTATCAGTGGTGTCCCTGACTCCATTATGCCCCTTGCACACTTTCACGAGGGCCCCTTGGTTCCACGAGGCCCTGCTGGATAACAGTGGACCCTTGGTTCCATTTGGGTCTGTACTGTCAAAATGGCCTCCTTAGTTCTGCACTGCCACAATGCTCTCTCCTTGGTGCCACGAGGCCTTGGTGTGTCACAACAGCCTCTCGGTTCCATGAACTGCCATAGTGTCAGCACGGTCTCTTGCATCTGCAGTATCACGATGGACAATTGGTTACAAGCAGCCCCGCTGTGTCACAACGACTACTTGGTTCATGAGGCCCCACAGTGTCACCATGGCCCCTTGGTTCCCCGAGGCCTCGCTGTAGAACAATGGCCTCTCAGTTCCAGGAGGTTTTGTACTGTCAACAGTGCTCTCCTTGGTTCTACAGTGGCTGCTTGCTTCCATAATTCTTCCTCAGTGTCACAGTGGTCTCCTTGGTTCCATGAGGCTCTGCAATGTCCCAATATCCCATCGTTTCCATGAGCTTCTGTCCCATCAACCATGTCCTTTGCTCCAGTGAGGCCCCGCAACGGCACACCGGACCCTTGGCTCCATGAGGTTCCATAGTGTAACATGGGTGCCTTGATTCCAAGAGGTTCTGCTGGGTCACACTGGACCCTTGGTTCCATGAGGTTCCGTGGTATCGCCATGGTTTCCCTGGATCCGCAGTAGCGCTACGGACCATAGGTTTCATGCAGCTTTGCTGTGCTACAGTGGCTCCTTGGTTCCATCAAGTGCCACTGTGTAACAAGGGAATCTTGGTCCCATGAGGTTCTGGACTGTCACAATGGTGTCCTTGGTTCTGGACTCTAACAACGGACCCTTGGTTCCACGAGGTTCCATTACGTCACAATGCTCTCCTTGGTTCCACAAGGCCTTGCTTTGTCACAATGGACCCTTGGTTCCATGAGCTTCCGTAGTGTAACCATGGTCTCCTGGGATCTGCATTGTCACAATGGACAATTGGTTGCATGGGAGCCTGCTGTGTCACAAGAGAGCCTTAGCTCCATGAGGTTCTGGACTGTCACAGTGGTCTCCCTGCTTCAACGAGGCCCTGGAGTGTCTCGAGGGCTGCTTGGTTCTGTGAGCTTCCACAACGTCCCAATGGTCTCCTTGTTTCTGCAGTGTCATAGTGGACTCTTGGTTCCATGAGGTTCCTAAATGTCACAGGTCTCCTTGGTTCCATGTGGCCCTGCTGTGTCACCACAGCCCCTTGGTTCCAGGAGTTTCTGGGCTGTCAACAGTGGTTCCTTTGTTCCAATCAGGCACCGCTGTGTCACACTGCACCCTGGCTTCCATGAAGTTCTTCAGTGTCACAGTGGCCCCTTGGATCCATGCGGTCCCATAGTGTCACCATGGTCTCCTTGGACCTGCATTGTCATCAGGGACCATTGGTTCCATGTGGCCTGGCTGTGTCACAGTGATGTGGATTCCGTAATTGCCTTCAGTGTCACAATGGAGCCTTGTTTCTGTGAGGCTCTCAACTGTCACAACTGTCTCCTTGGTTCCATCAGCCCCCGCTGTGTCACAAGGGTCCCCTTGGTTCCATGAGCACACCAAAGCTTTGCATAAACATTGAGCAGCACCTGCTTAACACACCTGGGAACATCTGTCTGCATTCAAAAGACAGGTCACAGCTGAGAAAGGCACCAGCAGCTTCCATCTGCAACAGAGATGCAGGGAAAGGACAAGGACAGAGAATTCAGCTGCAAGACTCCGAGAATTCTGCATCCAGACATCATTTCTGGTCCCACTGTCCCTAGTAGAAAGGTGTCATCATTCCAGGTTCCAGGCAGCCTGTACTCAGCATGTGCTTCTACAGTGGGGGTTTGTCGTTTAGGAAAACCTGCTCAGGCTTTTCCCTTCTTTCCTCACAAACAGGAATACTTGTCCTGGGCCTGGATGCAGGCACAGCCCTGAGGAGAGCACGTGGGACATGGTGCAGTGGGCAGGGACAGCCAGCTGCAGAGTTCAGGGGGAAGGGCTTCTGGTGCAGGGCCAGGCATGTCAGTCCCAGCTGGGCCATGTCAGACATGTCCCCAGGCTGGGCTTGGGGAGCAGCTTGTCCAAACAGGGTCAGCCTGCAAGGGGCTCATTCTTCAGTGGGCCCACACCTCCTAAGGAGACATTCAGCATCAAGATCACCTGGGGAATGCCTAAGTTGCTTCTTCTTTGAACTGAAAAAGAAAAATTACTCCCTTTTATAAAACTGAAAATCATGAGCTGTACCTTGAAATCTTCCTCCTTAAGAGAACTCCAAAGTGACTCCAAGCAGCTGCACAAGGCCTGGAGACTGGAAGACATTGGAAAGAAGACAAAGAGCTCCTGATGATCCCCAACGGTGGATTTGGGGCTGAGTCCAGGAGCCCCAGGCACTGAGAGAAGGTTGAAGAAGCTGCTCAAGGAGTCAGAAGCAAAACTCCAAGTCCCTTGGAGCATCACTGGCCCCACTGAGGGCAGGGACTGCCAAAGGCTCCCCAGGGAGTGGTGAGAGCAGATCCTTGAGGCCAGGATTGCAGGAGCCCGAGGCTGTGAGCAGGGAACTGCAATGCTGAGCAAGGCCTGGGCTGGTTGGAGGAAGCAGAAAGGCCAAGGCCTGAGCCCAGGCCTGGGCCAGCAGGGCCTGTCCCTCACAGGTGGCTCAGGGCTGTTCCTGGAGCACTGGGATGGGAGAGGCAGCAAGGACAAATGTCATCAGGCTGTGTGACACTCCAGATGCTCATGGAACCAAGGGCCAGTGTGACACAGCAGGGCCTGATGGAAACAAGAGGCCGTGCTGAGCCTGCGCGCCTGTAACACCGCAGAACACTGAAATGCTGAGGGTGAGCAAAGGTTCCTTTCCTCGAGTTTGGTGCAGAGTAGAAACCCCAGCCAGATATTCTCAAGAGGTCAAAACGACACAAAAGTGTACTGGAAAAATACAGAAAACCGAGCTCCTTTGGCAAATGATTTCATACAACATCCAATTCAACGTGCAACACTTAGCGTAGCAGGAACATCATTAACTCGGCCCATTTAAGATGGAAACCTTTAGGCATAAAAATGTTAAACTACCCAAAAACATTCCAGTAAAAGAGGATAAGAAGGTTAAAAGAGAAAAAAGAGACAGAAAGACAGAAGATCTCCAGATAGATATGCAGAGAGCTACCAGCTGCTAGGCTTCCAGTGTGGCTGAGACACAGACCCAGGAGATTTCAGGATTCAGACCAGGGCTTGACGTCATGCCCGATTTTTTCAATTCCCTAGCGTTTTGTAAGCTCTCCTCTTTTCGGGGACATCTGCTTTCTTCCCACTCACTGCTGTGTTTCATTGCCTTTGTGTGGGATTGATTGACAGCTCGGCCAATCAGAGCTGGGTGGGCGCTGCCCCTGCTGTGTGATTGATTGACGGCTCAGCCAATCAGAGCTGGCTGGGCGCTGCCCCTGCTGTGTGATTGATTGACGGCTCAACCAATCAGAGCTGGCTGGGCGCTGCCCCTGCTGTGTGATTGATTGACGGCTCAGCCAATCAGAGCTGGCTGGGCGCTGCCCCTGCTGTGTGATTGATTGACGGCTCAGGCAGTCACAGCTGGCTTTGCTCTGCCCCTGCTGTGTGATTGGCAGATCTGCCAGGCCATGGCTGGGGACGGGGCTCTGTCCCACCTCATTCCAAGGTCTGTCCCAGCCCCGGCCCCACTCGGGCATTCCGAGCATCCCGACGGGTCTGGGGACATTGATGTCATCCAGCCTCTGACAGCGACCATGGGGACACTGCGGAACCTCATGGAACCAAAGAGACCATTTTGACACTCTGGTGCCTCATGCAATCAGGGGCACCTTTGTGAGACTCGGGACCCCAATGGAACCAAGGGTCAGTGATGAAGCTGTGCGGCCCAGAGAACCAAGGAGCCTTTGTTACACAGCAGGGCCACATGGAGCCCAGGGGCCGTGGTGACTCTGCAGGACCTTAGGGAAGCAAGGGGCCATTGTTTACACTACAGAAGCAGGGAGAATATTGTGACAAGGAGAATATCGGGACACTACAGGGACTCCTGGAATCAAGGAGAACATTGTGACACTGTGAGGCCCCATGGAACCAAGGCAACATGGAACAGGTCTGGCTGGCTGGGCCTCCCGGGGGCCACCTGGCAAGACTGGCTGATCCTGGAATGTTGAGGACTGCCTCTCATCAGCTCCTGGAGCACTAAGGCTCTGTGCTTTCCTTCCTATGGAAAAGTACCAGCCCCTTTTGCAGGTTCCCACGGCTGAAACTGATATTCCCCCTGAAAAAGCACTACATACAAGGCTTGCTCCCAGCCAAAATCTGCTAGGAGTAACAGCTCTGGGTGGCCACCGTTTCCTGAGGGCTGCCTCTCATCTACCACTCTAAGGGTCGGTGTGAAGTTTCCCTCATTTTTGCCTCATGACCCTCTCAAGAAGACCTCAAGGACCCCCGCCCAGGTTGACTCTGGACAATGGTTTTCTGGCCTGCTTGAGGTGGGTGCTTGCCAAGGGACTCTTTGCAGGTGTGTTGTGCTCACTGGACTGTGCTGTCATGGTACCAGCTGAAGCCTGCATGTACTGCACGACCGCACCTGTCTCTTGGAGCACCACACAATGCTCCATAAATCTCCCCGCCTCTTGGCCACAAGCCACTCGCTTTGGAAAAGGACTACAAAAGAGCGATCCTCTGGAGAAGACCCTGAGTACTCCCCACGGATGACCACCCTTCCATTGGCTGGCCCACCATGACCTTGGTCTCGTCTGTTGGTAGCTACTTCCCCCTTCCCCTCCTTTTCTCTCTCTATACTCCGTTTCCTATATCTCCCCCCTCTAGCGCAACTGAATTGTTTGGCATTCAATAAAAATGCATTGCTGTTGTTGAATAAACTGATTTGTCCCCCGCTATTTACCTGTTTGCACCTCTGAGATCGAACAATCCTCGGCCTGTGTTGGCAGATGGTGACACACCCCCACCCCCCCCCCCCATCCCCCATGCCCCTGCTTCTCCCAGTTGATTGCTGATCGTGGTGTGACATGGAATGGAACATCCCTTGGGCCAGTCCAGCCCAGCTGTCCCATCCCTGTTCCCTCAGGAGCACTTGCCCACCCCAAGTCCATGGGTTGGAGGGGCTTGCAGACACGCCTCGTGGGGCGAGCACTGTGACAAGGACAGGAGAACAGAACAACATTTACACTTACCAAGGGCAGAGAACAGAAGAGCACAGTCTTGGAGAAACGCACAAAGGATGTAGCCGAGGCAAACGGAGCGTGCACAAAACGCAAGGAGAATGTCAGCTCAGCTCTGCAAGGCTGACAAAAGCAGAAGTTATACACAACAATAATATTGCCCTTCCTCAAAAGCGGGGATCAAAGAGCAGTCACCTAAAAAGGACAGTGCATGTTGAAGACACACTCCAAAGAACCATAGAAGGACTTCTGAGAAGGGGTGCAATTATGGCAAATAAATTCCAGGTGGGGTTAACTAATGAATACATCATCAGTGTGAGTGATAAAAGCTCCGATTGCCTGGTGGCCAGTGCACTCGAGTAGATGAAGGATTGCCCAAGTGACCACCATGGTGTAATAAAGAATACCTGCTCTCAAATCCTCAAAACTGTGTTCAAAAGTTGCTATCCAGCAGATTTCAGTATCAGTGGTGTCCCTGACTCCATTATGCCCCTTGCACACTTTCACGAGGGCCCCTTGGTTCCACGAGGCCCTGCTGGATAACAGTGGACCCTTGGTTCCATTTGGGTCTGTACTGTCAAAATGGCCTCCTTAGTTCTGCACTGCCACAATGCTCTCTCCTTGGTGCCACGAGGCCTTGGTGTGTCACAACAGCCTCTCGGTTCCATGAACTGCCATAGTGTCAGCACGGTCTCTTGCATCTGCAGTATCACGATGGACAATTGGTTACAAGCAGCCCCGCTGTGTCACAACGACTACTTGGTTCATGAGGCCCCACAGTGTCACCATGGCCCCTTGGTTCCCCGAGGCCTCGCTGTAGAACAATGGCCTCTCAGTTCCAGGAGGTTTTGTACTGTCAACAGTGCTCTCCTTGGTTCTACAGTGGCTGCTTGCTTCCATAATTCTTCCTCAGTGTCACAGTGGTCTCCTTGGTTCCATGAGGCTCTGCAATGTCCCAATATCCCATCGTTTCCATGAGCTTCTGTCCCATCAACCATGTCCTTTGCTCCAGTGAGGCCCCGCAACGGCACACCGGACCCTTGGCTCCATGAGGTTCCATAGTGTAACATGGGTGCCTTGATTCCAAGAGGTTCTGCTGGGTCACACTGGACCCTTGGTTCCATGAGGTTCCGTGGTATCGCCATGGTTTCCCTGGATCCGCAGTAGCGCTACGGACCATAGGTTTCATGCAGCTTTGCTGTGCTACAGTGGCTCCTTGGTTCCATCAAGTGCCACTGTGTAACAAGGGAATCTTGGTCCCATGAGGTTCTGGACTGTCACAATGGTGTCCTTGGTTCTGGACTCTAACAACGGACCCTTGGTTCCACGAGGTTCCATTACGTCACAATGCTCTCCTTGGTTCCACAAGGCCTTGCTTTGTCACAATGGACCCTTGGTTCCATGAGCTTCCGTAGTGTAACCATGGTCTCCTGGGATCTGCATTGTCACAATGGACAATTGGTTGCATGGGAGCCTGCTGTGTCACAAGAGAGCCTTAGCTCCATGAGGTTCTGGACTGTCACAGTGGTCTCCCTGCTTCAACGAGGCCCTGGAGTGTCTCGAGGGCTGCTTGGTTCTGTGAGCTTCCACAACGTCCCAATGGTCTCCTTGTTTCTGCAGTGTCATAGTGGACTCTTGGTTCCATGAGGTTCCTAAATGTCACAGGTCTCCTTGGTTCCATGTGGCCCTGCTGTGTCACCCCAGCCCCTTGGTTCCAGGAGTTTCTGGGCTGTCAACAGTGGTTCCTTTGTTCCAATCAGGCACCGCTGTGTCACACTGCACCCTGGCTTCCATGAAGTTCTTCAGTGTCACAGTGGCCCCTTGGATCCATGCGGTCCCATAGTGTCACCATGGTCTCCTTGGACCTGCATTGTCATCAGGGACCATTGGTTCCATGTGGCCTGGCTGTGTCACAGTGATGTGGATTCCGTAATTGCCTTCAGTGTCACAATGGAGCCTTGTTTCTGTGAGGCTCTCAACTGTCACAACTGTCTCCTTGGTTCCATCAGCCCCCGCTGTGTCACAAGGGTCCCCTTGGTTCCATAAGCACACCAAAGCTTTGCATAAACATTGAGCAGCACCTGCTTAACACACCTGGGAACATCTGTCTGCATTCAAAAGACAGGTCACAGCTGAGAAAGGCACCAGCAGCTTCCATCTGCAACAGAGATGCAGGGAAAGGACAAGGACAGAGAATTCAGCTGCAAGACTCCGAGAATTCTGCATCCAGACATCATTTCTGGTCCCACTGTCCCTAGTAGAAAGGTGTCATCATTCCAGGTTCCAGGCAGCCTGTACTCAGCATGTGCTTCTACAGTGGGGGTTTGTCGTTTAGGAAAACCTGCTCAGGCTTTTCCCTTCTTTCCTCACAAACAGGAATACTTGTCCTGGGCCTGGATGCAGGCAGAGCCCTGAGGAGAGCACGTGGGACATGGTGCAGTGGGCAGGGACAGCCAGCTGCAGAGTTCAGGGGGAAGGGCTTCTGGTGCAGGGCCAGGCATGTCAGTCCCAGCTGGGCCATGTCAGACATGTCCCCAGGCTGGGCTTGGGGAGCAGCTTGTCCAAACAGGGTCAGCCTGGCAAGGGGCTCATTCTTCAGCGGGCCCACACCTCCTAAGGAGACATTCAGCATCAAGATCACCTGGGGAATGCCTAAGTTGCTTCTTCTTTGAACTGAAAAAGAAAAATTACTCCCTTTTATAAAACTGAAAATCATGAGCTGTACCTTGAAATCTTCCTCCTTAAGAGAACTCCAAAGTGACTCCAAGCAGCTGCACAAGGCCTGGAGACTGGAAGACATTGGAAAGAAGACAAAGAGCTCCTGAGGGTTTTCTGTATTTTAATGATCCCCAACGGTGGATTTGGGGCTGAGTCCAGGAGCCCCAGGCACTGAGAGAAGGTTGAAGAAGCTGCTCAAGGAGTCAGAAGCAAAACTCCAAGTCCCTTGGAGCATCACTGGCCCCACTGAGGGCAGGGACTGCCAAAGGCTCCCCAGGGAGTGGTGAGAGCAGATCCTTGAGGCCAGGATTGCAGGAGCCCGAGGCTGTGAGCAGGGAACTGCAATGCTGAGCAAGGCCTGGGCTGGTTGGAGGAAGCAGAAAGGCCAAGGCCTGGGCCCAGGCCTGGGCCAGCAGGGCCTGTCCCTCACAGGTGGCTCGGGGCTATTCCTGGAGCACTGGGATGGGAGAGGCAGCAAGGACAAATGTCATCAAGCTGTGTGACACTCCAGATGCTCATGGAACCAAGGGCCAGTGTGACACAGCAGGGCCTCATGGAAACAAGAGGCCGTGCTGAGCCTGCGCGCCTGTAACACCCCAGAACACTGAAATGCTGAGGGTGAGCAAAGGCTCCTTTACTCGAGTTTGGTGCAGAGTAGAAACCCCAGCCAGATATTCTCAAGAGGTCAAAACGACACAAAAGTGTACTGGAAAAATACAGAAAACCGAGCTCCTTTGGCAAATGATTTCATACAACATCCAATTCAACGTGCATCACTTAGCGTAGCAGGAACATCATTAACTCGGCCCATGTAAGATGGAAACCTTTAGGCATAAAAATGTTAAACTACCCAAAAACATTCCAGTAAAAGAGGATAAGAAGGTTAAAAGAGAAAAAAGAGACAGAAAGACAGAAGATCTCCAGATAGATATGCAGAGAGCTACCAGCTGCTAGGCTTCCAGTGTGGCTGAGACACAGACCCAGGAGATTTCAGGATTCAGACCAGGGCTTGACGTCATGCCCGATTTTTTAAATCCCTAGCGTTTTCTAAGCCCTCCTCTTTTCAGGGACATCTGCTTTCTTACCACGCACTGCTGTGTTTCATTGCCTTTGTGTGGGATTGATTGACGGCTCAGCCAATCAGAGCTGGGTGGGCGCTGCCCCTGCTGTGTGCTTGATTGACGGCTCAGCCAATCAGAGCTGGGTGGGCGCTGCCCCTGCTGTGTGATTGATTGACGGCTCAACCAATCAGAGCTGGCTGGGCGCTGCCCCTGCTGTGTGATTGATTGACGGCTCAGCCAATCAGAGCTGGCTGGGCGCTGCCCCTGCTGTGTGATTGATTGACGGCTCAGGCAGTCACAGCTGGGTTTGCTCTGCCCCTGCTGTGTGATTGGCAGATCTGCCAGGCCATGGCTGGGGACGGGGTTCTGTCCCACCTCATTCCAAGGTCTGTCCCAGCCCCGGCCCCACTCGGGCATTCCGAGCATCCCGACGGGTCTGGGGACATTGATGTCATCCAGCCTCTGACAGCGACCATGGGGACACTGCAGAACCTCATGGAACCAAAGAGACCATTTTGACACTCTGGTGCCTCATGCAATCAGGGGCACCTTTGTGAGACTCAGGACCCCAGTGGAACCAAGGGTCAGTGATGAAGCTGTGCGGCCCAGAGAACCAAGGAGCCTTTGTTACACAGCAGGGCCACATGGAGCCCAGGGGCCGTGGTGACTCTGCAGGACCTTAGGGAAGCAAGGGGCCATTGTTTACACTACAGAAGCAGGGAGAATATTGTGACAAGGAGAATATCGGGACACTACAGGGACTCCTGGAATCAAGGAGAACATTGTGACACTGTGAGGCCCCATGGAACCAAGGCAACATGGAACAGGTCTGGCTGGCTGGGCCTCCCCGGGGGCCACCTGGCAAGACTGGCTGATCCTGGAATGTTGAGGACTGCCTCTCATCAGCTCCTGGAGCACTAAGGCTCTGTGCTTTCCTTCCTATGGAAAAGTACCAGCCCCTTTTGCAGGTTCCCACGGCTGAAACTGATATTCCCCCTGAAAAAGCACTACATACAAGGCTTGCTCCCAGCCAAAATCTGCTAGGAGTAACAGCTCTGGGTGGCCACCGTTTCCTGAGGGCTGCCTCTCATCTACCACTCTAAGGGTCGGTGTGAAGTTTCCCTCATTTTTGCCTCATGACCCTCTCAAGAAGACCTCAAGGACCCCCGCCCAGGTTGACTCTGGACAATGGTTTTCTGGCCTGCTTGAGGTGGGTGCTTGCCAAGGGACTCTTTGCAGGTGTGTTGTGCTCACTGGACTGTGCTGTCATGGTACCAGCTGAAGCCTGCATGTACTGCACGACCGCACCTGTCTCTTGGAGCACCACACAATGCTCCATAAATCTCCCCGCCTCTTGGCCACAAGCCACTCGCTTTGGAAAAGGACTACAAAAGAGCGATCCTCTGGAGAAGACCCTGAGTACTCCCCACGGATGACCACCCTTCCATTGGCTGGCCCACCATGACCTTGGTCTCGTCTGTTGGTAGCTACTTCCCCCTTCCCCTCCTTTTCTCTCTCTATACTCCGTTTCCTATATCTCTCCCCTCTAGCGCAACTGAATTGTTTGGCATTCAATAAAAATGCATTGCTGTTGTTGAATAAACTGATTTGTCCCCCGCTATTTACCTGTTTGCACCTCTGAGATCGAACAATCCTCGGCCTGTGTTGGCAGATGGTGACACACACCCCCACCCCCCCCCCCCATCCCCCATGCCCCTGCTTCTCCCAGTTGATTGCTGATCGTGGTGTGACATGGAATGGAACATCCCTTGGGCCAGTCCAGCCCAGCTGTCCCATCCCTGTTCCCTCAGGAACACTTGCCCATCCCAAGTCCATGGGTTGGAGGGGCTTGCAGACACGCCTCATGGGGCGAGCACTGTGACAAGGACAGGAGAACAGAACAACATTTACACTTACCAAGGGCAGAGAACAGAAGAGCACAGTCTTGGAGAAACGCAACAAAGGATGTAGCCGAGGCAAACGGAGCGTGCACAAAACGCAAGGAGAATGTCAGCTCAGCTCTGCAAGGCTGACAAAAGCAGAAGTTATACACAACAATAATATTGCCCTTCCTCAAAAGCGGGGATCAAAGAGCAGTCACCTAAAAAGGACAGTGCATGTTGAAGACACACTCCAAAGAACCATAGAAGGACTTGTGAGAAGGGGTGCAATTATGGCAAATAAATTCCAGGTGGGGTTAACTAATGAATACATCATCAGTGTGAGTGATAAAAGCTCCGATTGCCTGGTGGCCAGTGCACTCGAGTAGATGAAGGATTGCCCAAGTGACCACCATGGTGTAATAAAGAATACCTGCTCTCAAATCCTCAAAACTGTGTTCAAAAGTTGCTATCCAGCAGATTTCAGTATCAGTGGTGTCCCTGACTCCATTATGCCCCTTGCACACTTTCACGAGGGCCCCTTGGTTCCACGAGGCCCTGCTGGATAACAGTGGACCCTTGGTTCCATTTGGGTCTGTACTGTCAAAATGGCCTCCTTAGTTCTGCACTGCCACAATGCTCTCTCCTTGGTGCCACGAGGCCTTGGTGTGTCACAACAGCCTCTCGGTTCCATGAACTGCCATAGTGTCAGCACGGTCTCTTGCATCTGCAGTATCACGATGGACAATTGGTTACAAGCAGCCCCGCTGTGTCACAACGACTACTTGGTTCATGAGGCCCCACAGTGTCACCATGGCCCCTTGGTTCCCCGAGGCCTCGCTGTAGAACAATGGCCTCTCAGTTCCAGGAGGTTTTGTACTGTCAACAGTGCTCTCCTTGGTTCTACAGTGGCTGCTTGCTTCCATAATTCTTCCTCAGTGTCACAGTGGTCTCCTTGGTTCCATGAGGCTCTGCAATGTCCCAATATCCCATCGTTTCCATGAGCTTCTGTCCCATCAACCATGTCCTTTGCTCCAGTGAGGCCCCGCAACGGCACACCGGACCCTTGGCTCCATGAGGTTCCATAGTGTAACATGGGTGTCGGAGAAGGGAGACGCGGACACCATATGGTCATCAGCAAAGTCTCGTTTATTGATACGCAGAGTGGCGATTAAATACAGTGCTTAATTAGCTCATGCATAGTGCAAAATCTGAGCTCATCATTGGTCTAGCTGTGCGGCTTAGCTAAGCACTTCGGCATTCATGTTTTTCTCAATTCTGCGTGCCTTCCCTATCTCAAGGACACTGTATCCGTGAGACTGAGGCCCACTTTGCTAGCTTCACTAAGTTGATCTGACTATGGCCTTTTTCTTTCAGCTATTCCTGCACCAGGCTCTCTACACTTCCCCCGTTTTCTTTTTGAGTTAAAAGAGTGGCATGCCAAGCTTTGCTGACAGTCTTTTGAATAAAATTTTGTAAGCAAGTTATCAAGCAAGGTAGCAATAAAGCTAAGCACAAGAATATACCTAACACCATAATAGCATAGCGAATGTTACCCATACGTTCTCCCGAGGTGCATGCTGCATTGGAAAAGATTTTGTGCGAGCAAAGTTAGCAAGCATAAGCAGTGCAATGATCATCATTTTGATTTCTTTGGCGGCCTATTCTTTTTACGCCCTGTATTGTTCCCTGTTATCTGCAGTTGTTTCACCTCTTCTATACTTTGATTTAATACTTCCTCTGGGTCTGTACCGGGCTTAATTGGTCCTACCTGAGGCCAAGGCAGGTGTGGGACTTTATGTCTGCATCTTGCAGCGATAATGTGTGAATTTGCATAGATGTGCTGCCTCTTAATCCAGTTGGTAAGTTCCCACCGGGCCCAAGCTAACAGGAGCTGTTCTGGTGTCTCGTATAGGTTTCGTACTTGGGCATATGGCACTCCTGCTTCTTTTTCTAGGGCCCGACCCCAATTTGAATTTCTTAGGTCGTCACTTTGACACCTCCAGCACCACAAATTAAACACTGTTCTCTGTTCCACCCACGAGCAGTCCCCACAGCCCCCGCACTTTAGGGCTACCCAGGCTTCACACCATGACCCCCCACACGCACAACAAGGACGGCTGCTGAGAGGCTGTTCTTTCTAGTACCCGTGTCTTCCGTGTTTTCTTTTGTAGCTGCGTGAGTGCACCGAGTAGGTGGTTGGCAGTACTCCAGATGGTAAGATCGATGGGCGAGGAGATATCTCGGCGAGAGACAAACCCCTCATCGATGCAGCGTATAATACCCTTGAGGGCTTCATGTTGTTGCAGGGTCACGGTTACGGGTGTGGTTGGGTCAGTCCCTTTAAGTAGTGGCCTGAGGGAGTCTAGCAAGGAGTTGGGTATCCCAACAATCGGCTTGAGCCATTGCAGATCTCCTAGCAGTCGCTGTGCCTCATTTAGAGTGGTGATCTTTGTTGCAAGCTGGAGTTTCTGTGGCCGTACGATTTGGCCTGTGATAGACCACCCCAAGTACTTCCATGGTGTGGATCGCTGTATTTTTTCTTGAGCTATTATGAGGGATGCCTTTGCTAGGGCGTTTTGAATTTCTTGCATTTGAGTGTCTGTAAATGCTGATTCTTGAGCAAAGAGGATATCATCCATATAATGATAAATAATTGTGTTGGGCCACTGTATCCTTAATGGTTGTAATGCGGCATCAACATACAGTTGGCACAGGGTAGGCGAGTTTTTCATTCCTTGTGGAAGAACAGTCCATTCATACCGTTTATCAGGTTCTTCTCTGTTTATTGCTGGTAGGGTGAACGCAAATCTTTTAGTATCTTGAGGGTGTAAGGCAATAGTGAAGAAGCAGTCCTTTAGATCAATGATTAGAAGAGGCCAATGCTGTGGGAGCATTGCTGGGTTGGGGAGGCCTGGCTGTAATGCCCCCATCGCCTCCATTTGATTATTTACTGCTCTTAAATCGTGCAGAAGACGATATTTTCCTGACTTCTTTTTGATCACAAAAATTGGCGTGTTCCATGGGCTTGTTGAGAGTTTTAAATGTCCTTGTTGGAATTGTTCCTTTACGAGTTGATGTGCTTGTATTAGACTTTCCCTTTTTAGAGGCCATTGCTTAACCATTACCGGTTCATTGGTAGTCCAGGTGATTGGGATTGGGAAAGTCCAAGCAATGGCAATTACCCCAAAGGGTGCTCGTTGGATAAAACGACCCCCATCTGAGCCAAAATGTCCCTTCCAATCAAGCAATGTACCGATGGTGGTAACGCAACTACGGACAACACAGTCACCAAATCTTGCCCATCTATAGTGACCCTTACTGGAGGAGTTTTTCTGGCAAGGGTGAATCCTCCGACGCCTGTCACGGTATCCGTGGTCTGCAGCGATGGCCAGTTGTGGGGCCATTTTTCTGGTGAGACAATGCTAGTATCTGCCCCAGTGTCTAGGAGTCCCATCATTTCTATTGTCTCTCCTGCATAGGTTAGTTTCACCTCCTTTTTGGGTCTGGTATGGAGATCCATTGTGAGCATAGCAATACCTGATGATCCGAATCCTTGGTCTCCACGTGGGGTTTGTCTTTGTGGTTGAACACCCCGGCTCAACTGTGGAAGTGGAATAAATTGAGCAATACGCTGACCTGCCTCAATTGTCAGAGGAGGAAAAGGAGTATAAACCATTATTTGTATTTTTCCCGTGTAGTCTGCATCAATGACACCTGGTAGCACAAACAGTCCTACAATGGAGCTCGACGAGCGTCCCACTATTAGTCCTCCATAAGCTTGTCCTTCGATATTTATCGGGCCATAAACTCCAGTTGGGACTTTGACAGGGCGAGCTGTTATCAAAGATGTTTTTACTGCGGCTGCCAGGTCGAGTCCCAGGCTCCCTGTTGTGGCTGGTTGTAGACAGGAGATGGCGCTGATGTCACGGCGGCTACTTGTGTTCGGGCGCGGCTGCCGGGCGCGCTTCGCTGGGAGTTTTCCAACTTGCGGCGACAAGCTGACGTGTTATGCGTGTTGTTCTGGCAGTTTTGGCACCATACTCCTGGGGTACGGCACTCACGTCGGAAGTGGCCTTTTCCTCCGCATCTGTAGCAGCGCGCCGAGGGAGGTCGGTGATCACCCGATGTGGCTGGGGCCGCTGTAGAAGCACGGAGCGGAGCAAGAGCGGCTAGCACCTGTGACTGTGTGGACTCGGCTTGTTTCTGCAGCCCTAAGCCTATTTCTTTTAGTGCATTAACTAAGAAAACCTGTGCCCCTGTCGGCTGTAAAGCCATCCTTTCCAATGCCTCTTCTATCGTCCAATTGGCTCCTAAAGTTGATAATACCCTTTTTGTTGCCTCATTGCTATTCTGCAACGCACATTGCTTTAGCATCGCCCCTCTCATATACTCTGGGACTCCTGCCTTTTCAATAGCAGCAGCAGCCTTATCTACAAAGTCCCCAAAGGATTCATTTCTTCCCTGTTTTATCCCCATATACATGGGTATGCCTGAGCTATCTTTGACCTGACCGATGGCACTCCTTACTAGACGCATGGCTTCCCTAACCTTGTCGGGTCCCGAAATCATTTGAGCTTCTGTTCTGCGGTATTGACCCAATCCCATTAGTTCGTCTATGGTAATTCCAGCTAACGGATCTCCCGGGCCCCTCTGTGTTGCAACTGACTCCTGAACAAGAGCTTGCCAGTGGGCGTTAAATAGCAACTGCTGATGTTGCGTGAAAATCAGTTTCACTATACTTCTCATATCATTTGGCAACAGTAGGTATGTATCAAACAAGAAATCTAGCATCTGCTTAGCTGGCTCACTCCGGAAACCAAACTGACTCACTGTCTGTCTTAGCTGGGCTAGCAGCTTCCAGTCGGGAGGCGAATATGCTCCCACTTGGACGGCTTGTCCTTGTTGATTTATCCCCTGTGTATACGTGACGGGGAAAACCCAGGTTTTCGCTGCGTCAACAGCGCTCTCGTCCCCAGTCTCCAAGCCGTGTCTGGCTAGTATACTCCACGCCTCCCCCCGCCGTCTTGCCATCTCCTCCCACAGGTCGCTTTCCGCCCTAGGGACCGGAGCTGGCTCCACGGCGGGCTTAGGGACGCTGGGCTCAGACCGGCAAGGGGATTTTTTGCCGCCGGTCTGGGGCCCTTCGCCCTCGGAAGGCGGGGTTACTCCGCCTTCTGCAATTGTCTCCGCCGCCGCGGCGGAATCCTCCTCAAGCTCTTCTAAGGGGGGTGCCGAGGGCCAAGCGCAGCTAGCCATGTCTGTCATTCCTGCCGCCTCCCCAGAGATAGGTATTTCTACTCTGGTCGTGCTGGGTGCTCGGGGCTCATTATCACCATACTGAGCATTCCTTTTATATGCCTCTACTGCCTCCCGAGCCGCCCTTCACTCTGCTTGCTGCTTTAGCAGCGCGTTGTGAACTACCCGCCAGATCTTCCCCAGCTTTTTTGCTGTTTTATCATCCTCTAATACCGCCTCCCACAGTGCATCCCCTAACTTACGCCACTCATTTAAATCATGCACGGTGTGAGGATTAGAGAATAAACCTTTAGCATAACCCCAGACTAACAACCCCGGTATGTCTTTCTTGGGATTAATCTCTTTTAACCCTAACTTATCTATATGTACTAAAAATAAATCATATGCTGCTTGCCTGTCCATTTTTTGTCGTCAGCGCTGTTGCAACTCTCCGGCTTCGGCAGCACGTATGGCCCAGGACCACCTTTATGGCTCCTGGGGGTGTCTTCCCTACGTCGTTTGACACCGACCCGGTTGCAGCAGGCCCCAACTCTACTTCACCGACCGTGGCGCGTTCTCCCCCGTTTTCTTTTTCAGCGACGGAGGCACGTCGGGGTTCACCATTTGGCGGAGAAGGGAGACGCGGACACCATATGGTCATCAGCAAAGTCTCGTTTATTGATACGCAGAGTGGCGATTAAATACAGTGCTTAATTAGCTCATGCATAGTGCAAAATCTGAGCTCATCATTAGTCTAGCTGTGCGGCTTAGCTAAGCACTTCGGCATTCATGTTTTTCTCAATTCTGCGTGCCTTCCCTATCTCAAGGACACTGTATCCGTGAGACTGAGGCCCACTTTGCTAGCTTCACGAAGTTGATCTGACTATGGCCTTTTTCTTTCAGCTATTCCTGCACCAGGCTCTCAACACATGGGTGCCTTGATTCCAAGAGGTTCTGCTGGGTCACACTGGACCCTTGGTTCCATGAGGTTCCGTGGTATCGCCATGGTTTCCCTGGATCCGCAGTATCGCTACGGACCATAGGTTTCATGCAGCTTTGCTGTGCTACAGTGGCTCCTTGGTTCCATCAAGTGCCACTGTGTAACAAGGGAATCTGGGTCCCATGAGGTTCTGGACTGTCACAATGGTGTCCTTGGTTCTGGACTCTAACAACGGACCCTTGGTTCCACGAGGTTCCATTACGTCACAATGCTCTCCTTGGTTCCACAAGGCCTTGCTTTGTCACAATGGACCCTTGGTTCCATGAGCTTCCGTAGTGTAACCATGGTCTCCTGGGATCTGCATTGTCACAATGGACAATTGGTTGCATGGGAGCCTGCTGTGTCACAAGAGAGCCTTAGCTCCATGAGGTTCTGGACTGTCACAGTGGTCTCCCTGCTTCAACGAGGCCCTGGAGTGTCTCGAGGGCTGCTTGGTTCTGTGAGCTTCCACAACGTCCCAATGGTCTCCTTGTTTCTGCAGTGTCATAGTGGACTCTTGGTTCCTAAATGTCACAGGTCTCCTTGGTTCCATGTGGCCCTGCTGTGTCACCACAGCCCCTTGGTTCCAGGAGTTTCTGGGCTGTCAACAGTGGTTCCTTTGTTCCAATCAGGCACCGCTGTGTCACACTGCACCCTGGCTTCCATGAAGTTCTTCAGTGTCACAGTGGCCCCTTGGATCCATGCGGTCCCATAGTGTCACCATGGTCTCCTTGGACCTGCATTGTCATCAGGGACCATTGGTTCCATGTGGCCTGGCTGTGTCACAGTGATGTGGATTCCGTAATTGCCTTCAGTGTCACAATGGAGCCTTGTTTCTGTGAGGCTCTCAACTGTCACAACTGTCTCCTTGGTTCCATCAGCCCCCGCTGTGTCACAAGGGTCCCCTTGGTTCCATGAGCACACCAAAGCTTTGCATAAACATTGAGCAGCACCTGCTTAACACACCTGGGAACATCTGTCTGCATTCAAAAGACAGGTCACAGCTGAGAAAGGCACCAGCAGCTTCCATCTGCAACAGAGATGCAGGGAAAGGACAAGGACAGAGAATTCAGCTGCAAGACTCCGAGAATTCTGCATCCAGACATCATTTCTGGTCCCACTGTCCCTAGTAGAAAGGTGTCATCATTCCAGGTTCCAGGCAGCCTGTACTCAGCATGTGCTTCTACAGTGGGGGTTTGTCGTTTAGGAAAACCTGCTCAGGCTTTTCCCTTCTTTCCTCACAAACAGGAATACTTGTCCTGGGCCTGGATGCAGGCAGAGCCCTGAGGAGAGCACGTGGGACATGGTGCAGTGGGCAGGGACAGCCAGCTGCAGAGTTCAGGGGGAAGGGCTTCTGGTGCAGGGCCAGGCATGTCAGTCCCAGCTGGGCCATGTCAGACATGTCCCCAGGCTGGGCTTGGGGAGCAGCTTGTCCAAACAGGGTCAGCCTGGCAAGGGGCTCATTCTTCAGCGGGCCCACACCTCCTAAGGAGACATTCAGCATCAAGATCACCTGGGGAATGCCTAAGTTGCTTCTTCTTTGAACTGAAAAAGAAAAATTACTCCCTTTTATAAAACTGAAAATCATGAGCTGTACCTTGAAATCTTCCTCCTTAAGAGAACTCCAAAGTGACTCCAAGCAGCTGCACAAGGCCTGGAGACTGGAAGACATTGGAAAGAAGACAAAGAGCTCCTGAGGGTTTTCTGTATTTTAATGATCCCCAACGGTGGATTTGGGGCTGAGTCCAGGAGCCCCAGGCACTGAGAGAAGGTTGAAGAAGCTGCTCAAGGAGTCAGAAGCAAAACTCCAAGTCCCTTGGAGCATCACTGGCCCCACTGAGGGCAGGGACTGCCAAAGGCTCCCCAGGGAGTGGTGAGAGCAGATCCTTGAGGCCAGGATTGCAGGAGCCCGAGGCTGTGAGCAGGGAACTGCAATGCTGAGCAAGGCCTGGGCTGGTTGGAGGAAGCAGAAAGGCCAAGGCCTGAGCCCAGGCCTGGGCCAGCAGGGCCTGTCCCTCACAGGTGGCTCGGGGCTGTTCCTGGAGCACTGGGATGGGAGAGGCAGCAAGGACAAATGTCATCAAGCTGTGTGACACTCCAGATGCTCATGGAACCAAGGGCCAGTGTGACACAGCGGGGCCTCATGGAAACAAGAGGCCGTGCTGAGCCTGCGCGCCTGTAACACCCCAGAACACTGAAATGCTGAGGGTGAGCAAAGGCTCCTTTACTCGAGTTTGGTGCAGAGTAGAAACCCCAGCCAGATATTCTCAAGAGGTCAAAACGACACAAAAGTGTACTGGAAAAATACAGAAAACCGAGCTCCTTTGGCAAATGATTTCATACAACATCCAATTCAACGTGCATCACTTAGCGTAGCAGGAACATCATTAACTCGGCCCATGTAAGATGGAAACCTTTAGGCATAAAAATGTTAAACTACCCAAAAACATTCCAGTAAAAGAGGATAAGAAGGTTAAAAGAGAAAAAAGAGACAGAAAGACAGAAGATCTCCAGATAGATATGCAGAGAGCTACCAGCTGCTAGGCTTCCAGTGTGGCTGAGACACAGACCCAGGAGATTTCAGGATTCAGACCAGGGCTTGACGTCATGCCCGATTTTTTAAATCCCTAGCGTTTTCTAAGCCCTCCTCTTTTCAGGGACATCTGCTTTCTTACCACGCACTGCTGTGTTTCATTGCCTTTGTGTGGGATTGATTGACGGCTCAGCCAATCAGAGCTGGGTGGGCGCTGCCCCTGCTGTGTGCTTGATTGACGGCTCAGCCAATCAGAGCTGGCTGGGCGGTGACCCTGCTGTGTGATTGATTGACGGCTCAACCAATCAGAGCTGGCTGGGCGCTGCCCCTGCTGTGTGATTGATTGACGGCTCAGCCAATCAGAGCTGGCTGGGCGCTGCCCCTGCTGTGTGATTGATTGACGGCTCAGGCAGTCACAGCTGGGTTTGCTCTGCCCCTGCTGTGTGATTGGCAGATCTGCCAGGCCATGGCTGGGGACGGGGTTCTGTCCCACCTCATTCCAAGGTCTGTCCCAGCCCCGGCCCCACTCGGGCATTCCGAGCATCCCGACGGGTCTGGGGACATTGATGTCATCCAGCCTCTGACAGCGACCATGGGGACACTGCGGAACCTCATGGAACCAAAGAGACCATTTTGACACTCTGGTGCCTCATGCAATCAGGGGCACCTTTGTGAGACTCAGGACCCCAGTGGAACCAAGGGTCAGTGATGAAGCTGTGCGGCCCAGAGAACCAAGGAGCCTTTGTTACACAGCAGGGCCACATGGAGCCCAGGGGCCGTGGTGACTCTGCAGGACCTTAGGGAAGCAAGGGGCCATTGTTTACACTACAGAAGCAGGGAGAATATTGTGACAAGGAGAATATCGGGACACTACAGGGACTCCTGGAATCAAGGAGAACATTGTGACACTGTGAGGCCCCATGGAACCAAGGCAACATGGAACAGGTCTGGCTGGCTGGGCCTCCCCGGGGGCCACCTGGCAAGACTGGCTGATCCTGGAATGTTGAGGACTGCCTCTCATCAGCTCCTGGAGCACTAAGGCTCTGTGCTTTCCTTCCTATGGAAAAGTACCAGCCCCTTTTGCAGGTTCCCACGGCTGAAACTGATATTCCCCCTGAAAAAGCACTACATACAAGGCTTGCTCCCAGCCAAAATCTGCTAGGAGTAACAGCTCTGGGTGGCCACCGTTTCCTGAGGGCTGCCTCTCATCTACCACTCTAAGGGTCGGTGTGAAGTTTCCCTCATTTTTGCCTCATGACCCTCTCAAGAAGACCTCAAGGACCCCCGCCCAGGTTGACTCTGGACAATGGTTTTCTGGCCTGCTTGAGGTGGGTGCTTGCCAAGGGACTCTTTGCAGGTGTGTTGTGCTCACTGGACTGTGCTGTCATGGTACCAGCTGAAGCCTGCATGTACTGCACGACCGCACCTGTCTCTTGGAGCACCACACAATGCTCCATAAATCTCCCCGCCTCTTGGCCACAAGCCACTCGCTTTGGAAAAGGACTACAAAAGAGCGATCCTCTGGAGAAGACCCTGAGTACTCCCCACGGATGACCACCCTTCCATTGGCTGGCCCACCATGACCTTGGTCTCGTCTGTTGGTAGCTACTTCCCCCTTCCCCTCCTTTTCTCTCTCTATACTCCGTTTCCTATATCTCTCCCCTCTAGCGCAACTGAATTGTTTGGCATTCAATAAAAATGCATTGCTGTTGTTGAATAAACTGATTTGTCCCCCGCTATTTACCTGTTTGCACCTCTGAGATCGAACAATCCTCGGCCTGTGTTGGCAGATGGTGACACACCCCCACCCCCCCCCCCCCCCCCATCCCCCATGCCCCTGCCCATCCCAAGTCCATGGGTTGGAGGGGCTTGCAGACACGCCTCGTGGGGCGAGCACTGTGACAAGGACAGGAGAACAGAACAACATTTACACTTACCAAGGGCAGAGAACAGAAGAGCACAGTCTTGGAGAAATGCACAAAGGATGTAGCCGAGGCAAACGGAGCGTGCACAAAATGCAAGGAGAATGTCAGCTCAGCTCTGCAAGGCTGACAAAAGCAGAAGTTATACACAACAATAATATTGCCCTTCCTCAAAAGCGGGGATCAAAGAGCAGTCACCTAAAAAGGACAGTGCATGTTGAAGACACACTCCAAAGAACCATAGAAGGACTTGTGAGAAGGGGTGCAATTATGGCAAATAAATTCCAGGTGGGGTTAACTAATGAATACATCATCAGTGTGAGTGATAAAAGCTCCGATTGCCTGGTGGCCAGTGCACTCGAGTAGATGAAGGATTGCCCAAGTGACCACCATGGTGTAATAAAGAATACCTGCTCTCAAATCCTCAAAACTGTGTTCAAAAGTTGCTATCCAGCAGATTTCAGTATCAGTGGTGTCCCTGACTCCATTATGCCCCTTGCACACTTTCACGAGGGCCCCTTGGTTCCACGAGGCCCTGCTGGATAACAGTGGACCCTTGGTTCCATTTGGGTCTGTACTGTCAAAATGGCCTCCTTAGTTCTGCACTGCCACAATGCTCTCTCCTTGGTGCCACGAGGCCTTGGTGTGTCACAACAGCCTCTCGGTTCCATGAACTGCCATAGTGTCAGCACGGTCTCTTGCATCTGCAGTATCACGATGGACAATTGGTTACAAGCAGCCCCGCTGTGTCACAACGACTACTTGGTTCATGAGGCCCCACAGTGTCACCATGGCCCCTTGGTTCCCCGAGGCCTCGCTGTAGAACAATGGCCTCTCAGTTCCAGGAGGTTTTGTACTGTCAACAGTGCTCTCCTTGGTTCTACAGTGGCTGCTTGCTTCCATAATTCTTCCTCAGTGTCACAGTGGTCTCCTTGGTTCCATGAGGCTCTGCAATGTCCCAATATCCCATCGTTTCCATGAGCTTCTGTCCCATCAACCATGTCCTTTGCTCCAGTGAGGCCCCGCAACGGCACACCGGACCCTTGGCTCCATGAGGTTCCATAGTGTAACATGGGTGCCTTGATTCCAAGAGGTTCTGCTGGGTCACACTGGACCCTTGGTTCCATGAGGTTCCGTGGTATCGCCATGGTTTCCCTGGATCCGCAGTATCGCTACGGACCATAGGTTTCATGCAGCTTTGCTGTGCTACAGTGGCTCCTTGGTTCCATCAAGTGCCACTGTGTAACAAGGGAATCTTGGTCCCATGAGGTTCTGGACTGTCACAATGGTGTCCTTGGTTCTGGACTCTAACAACGGACCCTTGGTTCCACGAGGTTCCATTACGTCACAATGCTCTCCTTGGTTCCACAAGGCCTTGCTTTGTCACAATGGACCCTTGGTTCCATGAGCTTCCGTAGTGTAACCATGGTCTCCTGGGATCTGCATTGTCACAATGGACAATTGGTTGCATGGGAGCCTGCTGTGTCACAAGAGAGCCTTAGCTCCATGAGGTTCTGGACTGTCACAGTGGTCTCCCTGCTTCAACGAGGCCCTGGAGTGTCTCGAGGGCTGCTTGGTTCTGTGAGCTTCCACAACGTCCCAATGGTCTCCTTGTTTCTGCAGTGTCATAGTGGACTCTTGGTTCCATGAGGTTCCTAAATGTCACAGGTCTCCTTGGTTCCATGTGGCCCTGCTGTGTCACCCCAGCCCCTTGGTTCCAGGAGTTTCTGGGCTGTCAACAGTGGTTCCTTTGTTCCAATCAGGCACCGCTGTGTCACACTGCACCCTGGCTTCCATGAAGTTCTTCAGTGTCACAGTGGCCCCTTGGATCCATGCGGTCCCATAGTGTCACCATGGTCTCCTTGGACCTGCATTGTCATCAGGGACCATTGGTTCCATGTGGCCTGGCTGTGTCACAGTGATGTGGATTCCGTAATTGCCTTCAGTGTCACAATGGAGCCTTGTTTCTGTGAGGCTCTCAACTGTCACAACTGTCTCCTTGGTTCCATCAGCCCCCGCTGTGTCACAAGGGTCCCCTTGGTTCCATGAGCACACCAAAGCTTTGCATAAACATTGAGCAGCACCTGCTTAACACACCTGGGAACATCTGTCTGCATTCAAAAGACAGGTCACAGCTGAGAAAGGCACCAGCAGCTTCCATCTGCAACAGAGATGCAGGGAAAGGACAAGGACAGAGAATTCAGCTGCAAGACTCCGAGAATTCTGCATCCAGACATCATTTCTGGTCCCACTGTCCCTAGTAGAAAGGTGTCATCATTCCAGGTTCCAGGCAGCCTGTACTCAGCATGTGCTTCTACAGTGGGGGTTTGTCGTTTAGGAAAACCTGCTCAGGCTTTTCCCTTCTTTCCTCACAAACAGGAATACTTGTCCTGGGCCTGGATGCAGGCAGAGCCCTGAGGAGAGCACGTGGGACATGGTGCAGTGGGCAGGGACAGCCAGCTGCAGAGTTCAGGGGGAAGGGCTTCTGGTGCAGGGCCAGGCATGTCAGTCCCAGCTGGGCCATGTCAGACATGTCCCCAGGCTGGGCTTGGGGAGCAGCTTGTCCAAACAGGGTCAGCCTGGCAAGGGGCTCATTCTTCAGCGGGCCCACACCTCCTAAGGAGACATTCAGCATCAAGATCACCTGGGGAATGCCTAAGTTGCTTCTTCTTTGAACTGAAAAAGAAAAATTACTCCCTTTTATAAAACTGAAAATCATGAGCTGTACCTTGAAATCTTCCTCCTTAAGAGAACTCCAAAGTGACTCCAAGCAGCTGCACAAGGCCTGGAGACTGGAAGACATTGGAAAGAAGACAAAGAGCTCCTGAGGGTTTTCTGTATTTTAATGATCCCCAACGGTGGATTTGGGGCTGAGTCCAGGAGCCCCAGGCACTGAGAGAAGGTTGAAGAAGCTGCTCAAGGAGTCAGAAGCAAAACTCCAAGTCCCTTGGAGCATCACTGGCCCCACTGAGGGCAGGGACTGCCAAAGGCTCCCCAGGGAGTGGTGAGAGCAGATCCTTGAGGCCAGGATTGCAGGAGCCCGAGGCTGTGAGCAGGGAACTGCAATGCTGAGCAAGGCCTGGGCTGGTTGGAGGAAGCAGAAAGGCCAAGGCCTGAGCCCAGGCCTGGGCCAGCAGGGCCTGTCCCTCACAGGTGGCTCGGGGCTATTCCTGGAGCACTGGGATGGGAGAGGCAGCAAGGACAAATGTCATCAAGCTGTGTGACACTCCAGATGCTCATGGAACCAAGGGCCAGTGTGACACAGCGGGGCCTCATGGAAACAAGAGGCCGTGCTGAGCCTGCGCGCCTGTAACACCCCAGAACACTGAAATGCTGAGGGTGAGCAAAGGTTCCTTTACTCGAGTTTGGTGCAGAGTAGAAACCCCAGCCAGATATTCTCAAGAGGTCAAAACGACACAAAAGTGTACTGGAAAAATACAGAAAACCGAGCTCCTTTGGCAAATGATTTCATACAACATCCAATTCAACGTGCATCACTTAGCGTAGCAGGAACATCATTAACTCGGCCCATGTAAGATGGAAACCTTTAGGCATAAAAATGTTAAACTACCCAAAAACATTCCAGTAAAAGAGGATAAGAAGGTTAAAAGAGAAAAAAGAGACAGAAAGACAGAAGATCTCCAGATAGATATGCAGAGAGTTACCAGCTGCTAGGCTTCCAGTGTGGCTGAGACACAGACCCAGGAGATTTCAGGATTCAGACCAGGGCTTGACGTCATGCCCGATTTTTTAAATCCCTAGCGTTTTCTAAGCTCTCCTCTTTTCAGGGACATCTGCTTTCTTACCACGCACTGCTGTGTTTCATTGCCTTTGTGTGGGATTGATTGACGGCTCAGCCAATCAGAGCTGGGTGGGCGCTGCCCCTGCTGTGTGCTTGATTGACGGCTCAGCCAATCAGAGCTGGCTGGGCGGAGACCCTGCTGTGTGCTTGATTGACGGCTCAACCAATCAGAGCTGGCTGGGCGGTGACCCTGCTGTGTGATTGATTGACGGCTCAACCAATCAGAGCTGGCTGGGCGCTGCCCCTGCTGTGTGATTGATTGACGGCTCAGCCAATCAGAGCTGGCTGGGCGCTGCCCCTGCTGTGTGATTGATTGACGGCTCAGGCAGTCACAGCTGGGTTTGCTCTGCCCCTGCTGTGTGATTGGCAGATCTGCCAGGCCATGGCTGGGGGCGGGGCTCTGTCCCACCTCATTCCAAGGTCTGTCCCAGCCCCGGCCCCACTCGGCCATTCCGAGCATCCCGACGGGTCTGGGGACATTGATGTCATCCAGCCTCTGATAGCGACCATGGGGACACTGCGGAACCTCATGGAACCAAAGAGACCATTTTGACACTCTGGTGCCTCATGCAATCAGGGGCACCTTTGTGAGACTCGGGACCCCAATGGAACCAAGGGTCAGTGATGAAGCTGTGCGGCCCAGAGAACCAAGGAGCCTTTGTTACACAGCAGGGCCACATGGAGCCCAGGGGCCGTGGTGACTCTGCAGGACCTTAGGGAAGCAAGGGGCCATTGTTTACACTACAGAAGCAGGGAGAATATTGTGACAAGGAGAATATCGGGACACTACAGGGACTCCTGGAATCAAGGAGAACATTGTGACACTGTGAGGCCCCATGGAACCAAGGCAACATGGAACAGGTCTGGCTGGCTGGGCCTCCCGGGGGCCACCTGGCAAGACTGGCTGATCCTGGAATGTTGAGGACTGCCTCTCATCAGCTCCTGGAGCACTAAGGCTCTGTGCTTTCCTTCCTATGGAAAAGTACCAGCCCCTTTTGCAGGTTCCCACGGCTGAAACTGATATTCCCCCTGAAAAAGCACTACATACAAGGCTTGCTCCCAGCCAAAATCTGCTAGGAGTAACAGCTCTGGGTGGCCACCGTTTCCTGAGGGCTGCCTCTCATCTACCACTCTAAGGGTCGGTGTGAAGTTTCCCTCATTTTTGCCTCATGACCCTCTCAAGAAGACCTCAAGGACCCCCGCCCAGGTTGACTCTGGACAATGGTTTTCTGGCCTGCTTGAGGTGGGTGCTTGCCAAGGGACTCTTTGCAGGTGTGTTGTGCTCACTGGACTGTGCTGTCATGGTACCAGCTGAAGCCTGCATGTACTGCACGACCGCACCTGTCTCTTGGAGCACCACACAATGCTCCATAAATCTCCCCGCCTCTTGGCCACAAGCCACTCGCTTTGGAAAAGGACTACAAAAGAGCGATCCTCTGGAGAAGACCCTGAGTACTCCCCACGGATGACCACCCTTCCATTGGCTGGCCCACCATGACCTTGGTCTCGTCTGTTGGTAGCTACTTCCCCCTTCCCCTCCTTTTCTCTCTCTATACTCCGTTTCCTATATCTCTCCCCTCTAGCGCAACTGAATTGTTTGGCATTCAATAAAAATGCATTGCTGTTGTTGAATAAACTGATTTGTCCCCCGCTATTTACCTGTTTGCACCTCTGAGATCGAACAATCCTCGGCCTGTGTTGGCAGATGGTGACACACACACACCCCCCCCCCCCCCCCATCCCCCATGCCCCTGCTTCTCCCAGTTGATTGCTGATCGTGGTGTGACAAGGAATGGAACATCCCTTGGGCCAGTCCAGCCCAGCTGTCCCATCCCTGTTCCCTCAGGAACACTTGCCCATCCCAAGTCCATGGGTTGGAGGGGCTTGCAGACACGCCTCATGGGGCGAGCACTGTGACAAGGACAGGAGAACAGAACAACATTTACACTTACCAAGGGCAGAGAACAGAAGAGCACAGTCTTGGAGAAACGCACAAAGGATGTAGCCGAGGCAAACGGAGCGTGCACAAAACGCAAGGAGAATGTCAGCTCAGCTCTGCAAGGCTGACAAAAGCAGAAGTTATACACAACAATAATATTGCCCTTCCTCAAAAGCGGGGATCAAAGAGCAGTCACCTAAAAAGGACAGTGCATGTTGAAGACACACTCCAAAGAATCATAGAAGGACTTGTGAGAAGGGGTGCAATTATGGCAAATAAATTCCAGGTGGGGTTAACTAATGAATACATCATCAGTGTGAGTGATAAAAGCTCCGATTGCCTGGTGGCCAGTGCACTCGAGTAGATGAAGGATTGCCCAAGTGACCACCATGGTGTAATAAAGAATACCTGCTCTCAAATCCTCAAAACTGTGTTCAAAAGTTGCTATCCAGCAGATTTCAGTATCAGTGGTGTCCCTGACTCCATTATGCCCCTTGCACACTTTCACGAGGGCCCCTTGGTTCCACGAGGCCCTGCTGGATAACAGTGGACCCTTGGTTCCATTTGGGTCTGTACTGTCAAAATGGCCTCCTTAGTTCTGCACTGCCACAATGCTCTCTCCTTGGTGCCACGAGGCCTTGGTGTGTCACAACAGCCTCTCGGTTCCATGAACTGCCATAGTGTCAGCACGGTCTCTTGCATCTGCAGTATCACGATGGACAATTGGTTACAAGCAGCCCCGCTGTGTCACAACGACTACTTGGTTCATGAGGCCCCACAGTGTCACCATGGCCCCTTGGTTCCCCGAGGCCTCGCTGTAGAACAATGGCCTCTCAGTTCCAGGAGGTTTTGTACTGTCAACAGTGCTCTCCTTGGTTCTACAGTGGCTGCTTGCTTCCATAATTCTTCCTCAGTGTCACAGTGGTCTCCTTGGTTCCATGAGGCTCTGCAATGTCCCAATATCCCATCGTTTCCATGAGCTTCTGTCCCATCAACCATGTCCTTTGCTCCAGTGAGGCCCCGCAACGGCACACCGGACCCTTGGCTCCATGAGGTTCCATAGTGTAACATGGGTGCCTTGATTCCAAGAGGTTCTGCTGGGTCACACTGGACCCTTGGTTCCATGAGGTTCCGTGGTATCGCCATGGTTTCCCTGGATCCGCAGTATCGCTACGGACCATAGGTTTCATGCAGCTTTGCTGTGCTACAGTGGCTCCTTGGTTCCATCAAGTGCCACTGTGTAACAAGGGAATCTTGGTCCCATGAGGTTCTGGACTGTCACAATGGTGTCCTTGGTTCTGGACTCTAACAACGGACCCTTGGTTCCACGAGGTTCCATTACGTCACAATGCTCTCCTTGGTTCCACAAGGCCTTGCTTTGTCACAATGGACCCTTGGTTCCATGAGCTTCCGTAGTGTAACCATGGTCTCCTGGGATCTGCATTGTCACAATGGACAATTGGTTGCATGGGAGCCTGCTGTGTCACAAGAGAGCCTTAGCTCCATGAGGTTCTGGACTGTCACAGTGGTCTCCCTGCTTCAACGAGGCCCTGGAGTGTCTCGAGGGCTGCTTGGTTCTGTGAGCTTCCACAACGTCCCAATGGTCTCCTTGTTTCTGCAGTGTCATAGTGGACTCTTGGTTCCATGAGGTTCCTAAATGTCACAGGTCTCCTTGGTTCCATGTGGCCCTGCTGTGTCACCCCAGCCCCTTGGTTCCAGGAGTTTCTGGGCTGTCAACAGTGGTTCCTTTGTTCCAATCAGGCACCGCTGTGTCACACTGCACCCTGGCTTCCATGAAGTTCTTCAGTGTCACAGTGGCCCCTTGGATCCATGCGGTCCCATAGTGTCACCATGGTCTCCTTGGACCTGCATTGTCATCAGGGACCATTGGTTCCATGTGGCCTGGCTGTGTCACAGTGATGTGGATTCCGTAATTGCCTTCAGTGTCACAATGGAGCCTTGTTTCTGTGAGGCTCTCAACTGTCACAACTGTCTCCTTGGTTCCATCAGCCCCCGCTGTGTCACAAGGGTCCCCTTGGTTCCATGAGCACACCAAAGCTTTGCATAAACATTGAGCAGCACCTGCTTAACACACCTGGGAACATCTGTCTGCATTCAAAAGACAGGTCACAGCTGAGAAAGGCACCAGCAGCTTCCATCTGCAACAGAGATGCAGGGAAAGGACAAGGACAGAGAATTCAGCTGCAAGACTCCGAGAATTCTGCATCCAGACATCATTTCTGGTCCCACTGTCCCTAGTAGAAAGGTGTCATCATTCCAGGTTCCAGGCAGCCTGTACTCAGCATGTGCTTCTACAGTGGGGGTTTGTCGTTTAGGAAAACCTGCTCAGGCTTTTCCCTTCTTTCCTCACAAACAGGAATACTTGTCCTGGGCCTGGATGCAGGCAGAGCCCTGAGGAGAGCACGTGGGACATGGTGCAGTGGGCAGGGACAGCCAGCTGCAGAGTTCAGGGGGAAGGGCTTCTGGTGCAGGGCCAGGCATGTCAGTCCCAGCTGGGCCATGTCAGACATGTCCCCAGGCTGGGCTTGGGGAGCAGCTTGTCCAAACAGGGTCAGCCTGGCAAGGGGCTCATTCTTCAGCGGGCCCACACCTCCTAAGGAGACATTCAGCATCAAGATCACCTGGGGAATGCCTAAGTTGCTTCTTCTTTGAACTGAAAAAGAAAAATTACTCCCTTTTATAAAACTGAAAATCATGAGCTGTACCTTGAAATCTTCCTCCTTAAGAGAACTCCAAAGTGACTCCAAGCAGCTGCACAAGGCCTGGAGACTGGAAGACATTGGAAAGAAGACAAAGAGCTCCTGAGGGTTTTCTGTATTTTAATGATCCCCAACGGTGGATTTGGGGCTGAGTCCAGGAGCCCCAGGCACTGAGAGAAGGTTGAAGAAGCTGCTCAAGGAGTCAGAAGCAAAACTCCAAGTCCCTTGGAGCATCACTGGCCCCACTGAGGGCAGGGACTGCCAAAGGCTCCCCAGGGAGTGGTGAGAGCAGATCCTTGAGGCCAGGATTGCAGGAGCCCGAGGCTGTGAGCAGGGAACTGCAATGCTGAGCAAGGCCTGGGCTGGTTGGAGGAAGCAGAAAGGCCAAGGCCTGGGCCCAGGCCTGGGCCAGCAGGGCCTGTCCCTCACAGGTGGCTCGGGGCTATTCCTGGAGCACTGGGATGGGAGAGGCAGCAAGGACAAATGTCATCAAGCTGTGTGACACTCCAGATGCTCATGGAACCAAGGGCCAGTGTGACACAGCAGGGCCTCATGGAAACAAGAGGCCGTGCTGAGCCTGCGCGCCTGTAACACCCCAGAACACTGAAATGCTGAGGGTGAGCAAAGGCTCCTTTACTCGAGTTTGGTGCAGAGTAGAAACCCCAGCCAGATATTCTCAAGAGGTCAAAACGACACAAAAGTGTACTGGAAAAATACAGAAAACCGAGCTCCTTTGGCAAATGATTTCATACAACATCCAATTCAACGTGCATCACTTAGCGTAGCAGGAACATCATTAACTCGGCCCATGTAAGATGGAAACCTTTAGGCATAAAAATGTTAAACTACCCAAAAACATTCCAGTAAAAGAGGATAAGAAGGTTAAAAGAGAAAAAAGAGACAGAAAGACAGAAGATCTCCAGATAGATATGCAGAGAGCTACCAGCTGCTAGGCTTCCAGTGTGGCTGAGACACAGACCCAGGAGATTTCAGGATTCAGACCAGGGCTTGACGTCATGCCCGATTTTTTAAATCCCTAGCGTTTTCTAAGCCCTCCTCTTTTCAGGGACATCTGCTTTCTTACCACGCACTGCTGTGTTTCATTGCCTTTGTGTGGGATTGATTGACGGCTCAGCCAATCAGAGCTGGGTGGGCGCTGCCCCTGCTGTGTGCTTGATTGACGGCTCAGCCAATCAGAGCTGGCTGGGCGGTGACCCTGCTGTGTGATTGATTGACGGCTCAACCAATCAGAGCTGGCTGGGCGCTGCCCCTGCTGTGTGATTGATTGACGGCTCAGCCAATCAGAGCTGGCTGGGCGCTGCCCCTGCTGTGTGATTGATTGACGGCTCAGACAGTCACAGCTGGGTTTGCTCTGCCCCTGCTGTGTGATTGGCAGATCTGCCAGGCCATGGCTGGGGACGGGGTTCTGTCCCACCTCATTCCAAGGTCTGTCCCAGCCCCGGCCCCACTCGGGCATTCCGAGCATCCCGACGGGTCTGGGGACATTGATGTCATCCAGCCTCTGACAGCGACCATGGGGACACTGCAGAACCTCATGGAACCAAAGAGACCATTTTGACACTCTGGTGCCTCATGCAATCAGGGGCACCTTTGTGAGACTCAGGACCCCAGTGGAACCAAGGGTCAGTGATGAAGCTGTGCGGCCCAGAGAACCAAGGAGCCTTTGTTACACAGCAGGGCCACATGGAGCCCAGGGGCCGTGGTGACTCTGCAGGACCTTAGGGAAGCAAGGGGCCATTGTTTACACTACAGAAGCAGGGAGAATATTGTGACAAGGAGAATATCGGGACACTACAGGGACTCCTGGAATCAAGGAGAACATTGTGACACTGTGAGGCCCCATGGAACCAAGGCAACATGGAACAGGTCTGGCTGGCTGGGCCTCCCCGGGGGCCACCTGGCAAGACTGGCTGATCCTGGAATGTTGAGGACTGCCTCTCATCAGCTCCTGGAGCACTAAGGCTCTGTGCTTTCCTTCCTATGGAAAAGTACCAGCCCCTTTTGCAGGTTCCCACGGCTGAAACTGATATTCCCCCTGAAAAAGCACTACATACAAGGCTTGCTCCCAGCCAAAATCTGCTAGGAGTAACAGCTCTGGGTGGCCACCGTTTCCTGAGGGCTGCCTCTCATCTACCACTCTAAGGGTCGGTGTGAAGTTTCCCTCATTTTTGCCTCATGACCCTCTCAAGAAGACCTCAAGGACCCCCGCCCAGGTTGACTCTGGACAATGGTTTTCTGGCCTGCTTGAGGTGGGTGCTTGCCAAGGGACTCTTTGCAGGTGTGTTGTGCTCACTGGACTGTGCTGTCATGGTACCAGCTGAAGCCTGCATGTACTGCACGACCGCACCTGTCTCTTGGAGCACCACACAATGCTCCATAAATCTCCCCGCCTCTTGGCCACAAGCCACTCGCTTTGGAAAAGGACTACAAAAGAGCGATCCTCTGGAGAAGACCCTGAGTACTCCCCACGGATGACCACCCTTCCATTGGCTGGCCCACCATGACCTTGGTCTCGTCTGTTGGTAGCTACTTCCCCCTTCCCCTCCTTTTCTCTCTCTATACTCCGTTTCCTATATCTCTCCCCTCTAGCGCAACTGAATTGTTTGGCATTCAATAAAAATGCATTGCTGTTGTTGAATAAACTGATTTGTCCCCCGCTATTTACCTGTTTGCACCTCTGAGATCGAACAATCCTCGGCCTGTGTTGGCAGATGGTGACACACACACCCCCCCCCCCCCCCCATCCCCCATGCCCCTGCTTCTCCCAGTTGATTGCTGATCGTGGTGTGACATGGAATGGAACATCCCTTGGGCCAGTCCAGCCCAGCTGTCCCATCCCTGTTCCCTCAGGAACACTTGCCCATCCCAAGTCCATGGGTTGGAGGGGCTTGCAGACACGCCTCATGGGGCGAGCACTGTGACAAGGACAGGAGAACAGAACAACATTTACACTTACCAAGGGCAGAGAACAGAAGAGCACAGTCTTGGAGAAACGCAACAAAGGATGTAGCCGAGGCAAACGGAGCGTGCACAAAACGCAAGGAGAATGTCAGCTCAGCTCTGCAAGGCTGACAAAAGCAGAAGTTATACACAACAATAATATTGCCCTTCCTCAAAAGCGGGGATCAAAGAGCAGTCACCTAAAAAGGACAGTGCATGTTGAAGACACACTCCAAAGAACCATAGAAGGACTTGTGAGAAGGGGTGCAATTATGGCAAATAAATTCCAGGTGGGGTTAACTAATGAATACATCATCAGTGTGAGTGATAAAAGCTCCGATTGCCTGGTGGCCAGTGCACTCGAGTAGATGAAGGATTGCCCAAGTGACCACCATGGTGTAATAAAGAATACCTGCTCTCAAATCCTCAAAACTGTGTTCAAAAGTTGCTATCCAGCAGATTTCAGTATCAGTGGTGTCCCTGACTCCATTATGCCCCTTGCACACTTTCACGAGGGCCCCTTGGTTCCACGAGGCCCTGCTGGATAACAGTGGACCCTTGGTTCCATTTGGGTCTGTACTGTCAAAATGGCCTCCTTAGTTCTGCACTGCCACAATGCTCTCTCCTTGGTGCCACGAGGCCTTGGTGTGTCACAACAGCCTCTCGGTTCCATGAACTGCCATAGTGTCAGCACGGTCTCTTGCATCTGCAGTATCACGATGGACAATTGGTTACAAGCAGCCCCGCTGTGTCACAACGACTACTTGGTTCATGAGGCCCCACAGTGTCACCATGGCCCCTTGGTTCCCCGAGGCCTCGCTGTAGAACAATGGCCTCTCAGTTCCAGGAGGTTTTGTACTGTCAACAGTGCTCTCCTTGGTTCTACAGTGGCTGCTTGCTTCCATAATTCTTCCTCAGTGTCACAGTGGTCTCCTTGGTTCCATGAGGCTCTGCAATGTCCCAATATCCCATCGTTTCCATGAGCTTCTGTCCCATCAACCATGTCCTTTGCTCCAGTGAGGCCCCGCAACGGCACACCGGACCCTTGGCTCCATGAGGTTCCATAGTGTAACATGGGTGTCGGAGAAGGGAGACGCGGACACCATATGGTCATCAGCAAAGTCTCGTTTATTGATACGCAGAGTGGCGATTAAATACAGTGCTTAATTAGCTCATGCATAGTGCAAAATCTGAGCTCATCATTGGTCTAGCTGTGCGGCTTAGCTAAGCACTTCGGCATTCATGTTTTTCTCAATTCTGCGTGCCTTCCCTATCTCAAGGACACTGTATCCGTGAGACTGAGGCCCACTTTGCTAGCTTCACTAAGTTGATCTGACTATGGCCTTTTTCTTTCAGCTATTCCTGCACCAGGCTCTCTACACTTCCCCCGTTTTCTTTTTGAGTTAAAAGAGTGGCATGCCAAGCTTTGCTGACAGTCTTTTGAATAAAATTTTGTAAGCAAGTTATCAAGCAAGGTAGCAATAAAGCTAAGCACAAGAATATACCTAACACCATAATAGCATAGCGAATGTTACCCATACGTTCTCCCGAGGTGCATGCTGCATTGGAAAAGATTTTGTGCGAGCAAAGTTAGCAAGCATAAGCAGTGCAATGATCATCATTTTGATTTCTTTGGCGGCCTATTCTTTTTACGCCCTGTATTGTTCCCTGTTATCTGCAGTTGTTTCACCTCTTCTATACTTTGATTTAATACTTCCTCTGGGTCTGTACCGGGCTTAATTGGTCCTACCTGAGGCCAAGGCAGGTGTGGGACTTTATGTCTGCATCTTGCAGCGATAATGTGTGAATTTGCATAGATGTGCTGCCTCTTAATCCAGTTGGTAAGTTCCCACCGGGCCCAAGCTAACAGGAGCTGTTCTGGTGTCTCGTATAGGTTTCGTACTTGGGCATATGGCACTCCTGCTTCTTTTTCTAGGGCCCGACCCCAATTTGAATTTCTTAGGTCGTCACTTTGACACCTCCAGCACCACAAATTAAACACTGTTCTCTGTTCCACCCACGAGCAGTCCCCACAGCCCCCGCACTTTAGGGCTACCCAGGCTTCACACCATGACCCCCCACACGCACAACAAGGACGGCTGCTGAGAGGCTGTTCTTTCTAGTACCCGTGTCTTCCGTGTTTTCTTTTGTAGCTGCGTGAGTGCACCGAGTAGGTGGTTGGCAGTACTCCAGATGGTAAGATCGATGGGCGAGGAGATATCTCGGCGAGAGACAAACCCCTCATCGATGCAGCGTATAATACCCTTGAGGGCTTCATGTTGTTGCAGGGTCACGGTTACGGGTGTGGTTGGGTCAGTCCCTTTAAGTAGTGGCCTGAGGGAGTCTAGCAAGGAGTTGGGTATCCCAACAATCGGCTTGAGCCATTGCAGATCTCCTAGCAGTCGCTGTGCCTCATTTAGAGTGGTGATCTTTGTTGCAAGCTGGAGTTTCTGTGGCCGTACGATTTGGCCTGTGATAGACCACCCCAAGTACTTCCATGGTGTGGATCGCTGTATTTTTTCTTGAGCTATTATGAGGGATGCCTTTGCTAGGGCGTTTTGAATTTCTTGCATTTGAGTGTCTGTAAATGCTGATTCTTGAGCAAAGAGGATATCATCCATATAATGATAAATAATTGTGTTGGGCCACTGTATCCTTAATGGTTGTAATGCGGCATCAACATACAGTTGGCACAGGGTAGGCGAGTTTTTCATTCCTTGTGGAAGAACAGTCCATTCATACCGTTTATCAGGTTCTTCTCTGTTTATTGCTGGTAGGGTGAACGCAAATCTTTTAGTATCTTGAGGGTGTAAGGCAATAGTGAAGAAGCAGTCCTTTAGATCAATGATTAGAAGAGGCCAATGCTGTGGGAGCATTGCTGGGTTGGGGAGGCCTGGCTGTAATGCCCCCATCGCCTCCATTTGATTATTTACTGCTCTTAAATCGTGCAGAAGACGATATTTTCCTGACTTCTTTTTGATCACAAAAATTGGCGTGTTCCATGGGCTTGTTGAGAGTTTTAAATGTCCTTGTTGGAATTGTTCCTTTACGAGTTGATGTGCTTGTATTAGACTTTCCCTTTTTAGAGGCCATTGCTTAACCATTACCGGTTCATTGGTAGTCCAGGTGATTGGGATTGGGAAAGTCCAAGCAATGGCAATTACCCCAAAGGGTGCTCGTTGGATAAAACGACCCCCATCTGAGCCAAAATGTCCCTTCCAATCAAGCAATGTACCGATGGTGGTAACGCAACTACGGACAACACAGTCACCAAATCTTGCCCATCTATAGTGACCCTTACTGGAGGAGTTTTTCTGGCAAGGGTGAATCCTCCGACGCCTGTCACGGTATCCGTGGTCTGCAGCGATGGCCAGTTGTGGGGCCATTTTTCTGGTGAGACAATGCTAGTATCTGCCCCAGTGTCTAGGAGTCCCATCATTTCTATTGTCTCTCCTGCATAGGTTAGTTTCACCTCCTTTTTGGGTCTGGTATGGAGATCCATTGTGAGCATAGCAATACCTGATGATCCGAATCCTTGGTCTCCACGTGGGGTTTGTCTTTGTGGTTGAACACCCCGGCTCAACTGTGGAAGTGGAATAAATTGAGCAATACGCTGACCTGCCTCAATTGTCAGAGGAGGAAAAGGAGTATAAACCATTATTTGTATTTTTCCCGTGTAGTCTGCATCAATGACACCTGGTAGCACAAACAGTCCTACAATGGAGCTCGACGAGCGTCCCACTATTAGTCCTCCATAAGCTTGTCCTTCGATATTTATCGGGCCATAAACTCCAGTTGGGACTTTGACAGGGCGAGCTGTTATCAAAGATGTTTTTACTGCGGCTGCCAGGTCGAGTCCCAGGCTCCCTGTTGTGGCTGGTTGTAGACAGGAGATGGCGCTGATGTCACGGCGGCTACTTGTGTTCGGGCGCGGCTGCCAGGCGCGCTTCGCTGGGAGTTTTCCAACTTGCGGCGACAAGCTGACGTGTTATGCGTGTTGTTCTGGCAGTTTTGGCACCATACTCCTGGGGTACGGCACTCACGTCGGAAGTGGCCTTTTCCTCCGCATCTGTAGCAGCGCGCCGAGGGAGGTCGGTGATCACCCGATGTGGCTGGGGCCGCTGTAGAAGCACGGAGCGGAGCAAGAGCGGCTAGCACCTGTGACTGTGTGGACTCGGCTTGTTTCTGCAGCCCTAAGCCTATTTCTTTTAGTGCATTAACTAAGAAAACCTGTGCCCCTGTCGGCTGTAAAGCCATCCTTTCCAATGCCTCTTCTATCGTCCAATTGGCTCCTAAAGTTGATAATACCCTTTTTGTTGCCTCATTGCTATTCTGCAACGCACATTGCTTTAGCATCGCCCCTCTCATATACTCTGGGACTCCTGCCTTTTCAATAGCAGCAGCAGCCTTATCTACAAAGTCCCCAAAGGATTCATTTCTTCCCTGTTTTATCCCCATATACATGGGTATGCCTGAGCTATCTTTGACCTGACCGATGGCACTCCTTACTAGACGCATGGCTTCCCTAACCTTGTCGGGTCCCGAAATCATTTGAGCTTCTGTTCTGCGGTATTGACCCAATCCCATTAGTTCGTCTATGGTAATTCCAGCTAACGGATCTCCCGGGCCCCTCTGTGTTGCAACTGACTCCTGAACAAGAGCTTGCCAGTGGGCGTTAAATAGCAACTGCTGATGTTGCGTGAAAATCAGTTTCACTATACTTCTCATATCATTTGGCAACAGTAGGTATGTATCAAACAAGAAATCTAGCATCTGCTTAGCTGGCTCACTCCGGAAACCAAACTGACTCACTGTCTGTCTTAGCTGGGCTAGCAGCTTCCAGTCGGGAGGCGAATATGCTCCCACTTGGACGGCTTGTCCTTGTTGATTTATCCCCTGTGTATACGTGACGGGGAAAACCCAGGTTTTCGCTGCGTCAACAGCGCTCTCGTCCCCAGTCTCCAAGCCGTGTCTGGCTAGTATACTCCACGCCTCCCCCCGCCGTCTTGCCATCTCCTCCCACAGGTCGCTTTCCGCCCTAGGGACCGGAGCTGGCTCCACGGCGGGCTTAGGGACGCTGGGCTCAGACCGGCAAGGGGATTTTTTGCCGCCGGTCTGGGGCCCTTCGCCCTCGGAAGGCGGGGTTACTCCGCCTTCTGCAATTGTCTCCGCCGCCGCGGCGGAATCCTCCTCAAGCTCTTCTAAGGGGGGTGCCGAGGGCCAAGCGCAGCTAGCCATGTCTGTCATTCCTGCCGCCTCCCCAGAGATAGGTATTTCTACTCTGGTCGTGCTGGGTGCTCGGGGCTCATTATCACCATACTGAGCATTCCTTTTATATGCCTCTACTGCCTCCCGAGCCGCCCTTCACTCTGCTTGCTGCTTTAGCAGCGCGTTGTGAACTACCCGCCAGATCTTCCCCAGCTTTTTTGCTGTTTTATCATCCTCTAATACCGCCTCCCACAGTGCATCCCCTAACTTACGCCACTCATTTAAATCATGCACGGTGTGAGGATTAGAGAATAAACCTTTAGCATAACCCCAGACTAACAACCCCGGTATGTCTTTCTTGGGATTAATCTCTTTTAACCCTAACTTATCTATATGTACTAAAAATAAATCATATGCTGCTTGCCTGTCCATTTTTTGTCGTCAGCGCTGTTGCAACTCTCCGGCTTCGGCAGCACGTATGGCCCAGGACCACCTTTATGGCTCCTGGGGGTGTCTTCCCTACGTCGTTTGACACCGACCCGGTTGCAGCAGGCCCCAACTCTACTTCACCGACCGTGGCGCGTTCTCCCCCGTTTTCTTTTTCAGCGACGGAGGCACGTCGGGGTTCACCATTTGGCGGAGAAGGGAGACGCGGACACCATATGGTCATCAGCAAAGTCTCGTTTATTGATACGCAGAGTGGCGATTAAATACAGTGCTTAATTAGCTCATGCATAGTGCAAAATCTGAGCTCATCATTAGTCTAGCTGTGCGGCTTAGCTAAGCACTTCGGCATTCATGTTTTTCTCAATTCTGCGTGCCTTCCCTATCTCAAGGACACTGTATCCGTGAGACTGAGGCCCACTTTGCTAGCTTCACGAAGTTGATCTGACTATGGCCTTTTTCTTTCAGCTATTCCTGCACCAGGCTCTCTACACATGGGTGCCTTGATTCCAAGAGGTTCTGCTGGGTCACACTGGACCCTTGGTTCCATGAGGTTCCGTGGTATCGCCATGGTTTCCCTGGATCCGCAGTATCGCTACGGACCATAGGTTTCATGCAGCTTTGCTGTGCTACAGTGGCTCCTTGGTTCCATCAAGTGCCACTGTGTAACAAGGGAATCTGGGTCCCATGAGGTTCTGGACTGTCACAATGGTGTCCTTGGTTCTGGACTCTAACAACGGACCCTTGGTTCCACGAGGTTCCATTACGTCACAATGCTCTCCTTGGTTCCACAAGGCCTTGCTTTGTCACAATGGACCCTTGGTTCCATGAGCTTCCGTAGTGTAACCATGGTCTCCTGGGATCTGCATTGTCACAATGGACAATTGGTTGCATGGGAGCCTGCTGTGTCACAAGAGAGCCTTAGCTCCATGAGGTTCTGGACTGTCACAGTGGTCTCCCTGCTTCAACGAGGCCCTGGAGTGTCTCGAGGGCTGCTTGGTTCTGTGAGCTTCCACAACGTCCCAATGGTCTCCTTGTTTCTGCAGTGTCATAGTGGACTCTTGGTTCCTAAATGTCACAGGTCTCCTTGGTTCCATGTGGCCCTGCTGTGTCACCACAGCCCCTTGGTTCCAGGAGTTTCTGGGCTGTCAACAGTGGTTCCTTTGTTCCAATCAGGCACCGCTGTGTCACACTGCACCCTGGCTTCCATGAAGTTCTTCAGTGTCACAGTGGCCCCTTGGATCCATGCGGTCCCATAGTGTCACCATGGTCTCCTTGGACCTGCATTGTCATCAGGGACCATTGGTTCCATGTGGCCTGGCTGTGTCACAGTGATGTGGATTCCGTAATTGCCTTCAGTGTCACAATGGAGCCTTGTTTCTGTGAGGCTCTCAACTGTCACAACTGTCTCCTTGGTTCCATCAGCCCCCGCTGTGTCACAAGGGTCCCCTTGGTTCCATGAGCACACCAAAGCTTTGCATAAACATTGAGCAGCACCTGCTTAACACACCTGGGAACATCTGTCTGCATTCAAAAGACAGGTCACAGCTGAGAAAGGCACCAGCAGCTTCCATCTGCAACAGAGATGCAGGGAAAGGACAAGGACAGAGAATTCAGCTGCAAGACTCCGAGAATTCTGCATCCAGACATCATTTCTGGTCCCACTGTCCCTAGTAGAAAGGTGTCATCATTCCAGGTTCCAGGCAGCCTGTACTCAGCATGTGCTTCTACAGTGGGGGTTTGTCGTTTAGGAAAACCTGCTCAGGCTTTTCCCTTCTTTCCTCACAAACAGGAATACTTGTCCTGGGCCTGGATGCAGGCAGAGCCCTGAGGAGAGCACGTGGGACATGGTGCAGTGGGCAGGGACAGCCAGCTGCAGAGTTCAGGGGGAAGGGCTTCTGGTGCAGGGCCAGGCATGTCAGTCCCAGCTGGGCCATGTCAGACATGTCCCCAGGCTGGGCTTGGGGAGCAGCTTGTCCAAACAGGGTCAGCCTGGCAAGGGGCTCATTCTTCAGCGGGCCCACACCTCCTAAGGAGACATTCAGCATCAAGATCACCTGGGGAATGCCTAAGTTGCTTCTTCTTTGAACTGAAAAAGAAAAATTACTCCCTTTTATAAAACTGAAAATCATGAGCTGTACCTTGAAATCTTCCTCCTTAAGAGAACTCCAAAGTGACTCCAAGCAGCTGCACAAGGCCTGGAGACTGGAAGACATTGGAAAGAAGACAAAGAGCTCCTGAGGGTTTTCTGTATTTTAATGATCCCCAACGGTGGATTTGGGGCTGAGTCCAGGAGCCCCAGGCACTGAGAGAAGGTTGAAGAAGCTGCTCAAGGAGTCAGAAGCAAAACTCCAAGTCCCTTGGAGCATCACTGGCCCCACTGAGGGCAGGGACTGCCAAAGGCTCCCCAGGGAGTGGTGAGAGCAGATCCTTGAGGCCAGGATTGCAGGAGCCCGAGGCTGTGAGCAGGGAACTGCAATGCTGAGCAAGGCCTGGGCTGGTTGGAGGAAGCAGAAAGGCCAAGGCCTGAGCCCAGGCCTGGGCCAGCAGGGCCTGTCCCTCACAGGTGGCTCGGGGCTGTTCCTGGAGCACTGGGATGGGAGAGGCAGCAAGGACAAATGTCATCAAGCTGTGTGACACTCCAGATGCTCATGGAACCAAGGGCCAGTGTGACACAGCGGGGCCTCATGGAAACAAGAGGCCGTGCTGAGCCTGCGCGCCTGTAACACCCCAGAACACTGAAATGCTGAGGGTGAGCAAAGGCTCCTTTACTCGAGTTTGGTGCAGAGTAGAAACCCCAGCCAGATATTCTCAAGAGGTCAAAACGACACAAAAGTGTACTGGAAAAATACAGAAAACCGAGCTCCTTTGGCAAATGATTTCATACAACATCCAATTCAACGTGCATCACTTAGCGTAGCAGGAACATCATTAACTCGGCCCATGTAAGATGGAAACCTTTAGGCATAAAAATGTTAAACTACCCAAAAACATTCCAGTAAAAGAGGATAAGAAGGTTAAAAGAGAAAAAAGAGACAGAAAGACAGAAGATCTCCAGATAGATATGCAGAGAGCTACCAGCTGCTAGGCTTCCAGTGTGGCTGAGACACAGACCCAGGAGATTTCAGGATTCAGACCAGGGCTTGACGTCATGCCCGATTTTTTAAATCCCTAGCGTTTTCTAAGCCCTCCTCTTTTCAGGGACATCTGCTTTCTTACCACGCACTGCTGTGTTTCATTGCCTTTGTGTGGGATTGATTGACGGCTCAGCCAATCAGAGCTGGGTGGGCGCTGCCCCTGCTGTGTGCTTGATTGACGGCTCAGCCAATCAGAGCTGGCTGGGCGGTGACCCTGCTGTGTGATTGATTGACGGCTCAACCAATCAGAGCTGGCTGGGCGCTGCCCCTGCTGTGTGATTGATTGACGGCTCAGCCAATCAGAGCTGGCTGGGCGCTGCCCCTGCTGTGTGATTGATTGACGGCTCAGACAGTCACAGCTGGGTTTGCTCTGCCCCTGCTGTGTGATTGGCAGATCTGCCAGGCCATGGCTGGGGACGGGGTTCTGTCCCACCTCATTCCAAGGTCTGTCCCAGCCCCGGCCCCACTCGGGCATTCCGAGCATCCCGACGGGTCTGGGGACATTGATGTCATCCAGCCTCTGACAGCGACCATGGGGACACTGCAGAACCTCATGGAACCAAAGAGACCATTTTGACACTCTGGTGCCTCATGCAATCAGGGGCACCTTTGTGAGACTCAGGACCCCAGTGGAACCAAGGGTCAGTGATGAAGCTGTGCGGCCCAGAGAACCAAGGAGCCTTTGTTACACAGCAGGGCCACATGGAGCCCAGGGGCCGTGGTGACTCTGCAGGACCTTAGGGAAGCAAGGGGCCATTGTTTACACTACAGAAGCAGGGAGAATATTGTGACAAGGAGAATATCGGGACACTACAGGGACTCCTGGAATCAAGGAGAACATTGTGACACTGTGAGGCCCCATGGAACCAAGGCAACATGGAACAGGTCTGGCTGGCTGGGCCTCCCCGGGGGCCACCTGGCAAGACTGGCTGATCCTGGAATGTTGAGGACTGCCTCTCATCAGCTCCTGGAGCACTAAGGCTCTGTGCTTTCCTTCCTATGGAAAAGTACCAGCCCCTTTTGCAGGTTCCCACGGCTGAAACTGATATTCCCCCTGAAAAAGCACTACATACAAGGCTTGCTCCCAGCCAAAATCTGCTAGGAGTAACAGCTCTGGGTGGCCACCGTTTCCTGAGGGCTGCCTCTCATCTACCACTCTAAGGGTCGGTGTGAAGTTTCCCTCATTTTTGCCTCATGACCCTCTCAAGAAGACCTCAAGGACCCCCGCCCAGGTTGACTCTGGACAATGGTTTTCTGGCCTGCTTGAGGTGGGTGCTTGCCAAGGGACTCTTTGCAGGTGTGTTGTGCTCACTGGACTGTGCTGTCATGGTACCAGCTGAAGCCTGCATGTACTGCACGACCGCACCTGTCTCTTGGAGCACCACACAATGCTCCATAAATCTCCCCGCCTCTTGGCCACAAGCCACTCGCTTTGGAAAAGGACTACAAAAGAGCGATCCTCTGGAGAAGACCCTGAGTACTCCCCACGGATGACCACCCTTCCATTGGCTGGCCCACCATGACCTTGGTCTCGTCTGTTGGTAGCTACTTCCCCCTTCCCCTCCTTTTCTCTCTCTATACTCCGTTTCCTATATCTCTCCCCTCTAGCGCAACTGAATTGTTTGGCATTCAATAAAAATGCATTGCTGTTGTTGAATAAACTGATTTGTCCCCCGCTATTTACCTGTTTGCACCTCTGAGATCGAACAATCCTCGGCCTGTGTTGGCAGATGGTGACACACCCCCACCCCCTCCCCCCCCCATCCCCCATGCCCCTGCTTCTCCCAGTTGATTGCTGATCGTGGTGTGACATGGAATGGAACATCCCTTGGGCCAGTCCAGCCCAGCTGTCCCATCCCTGTTCCCTCAGGAACACTTGCCCATCCCAAGTCCATGGGTTGGAGGGGCTTGCAGACACGCCTCGTGGGGCGAGCACTGTGACAAGGACAGGAGAACAGAACAACATTTACACTTACCAAGGGCAGAGAACAGAAGAGCACAGTCTTGGAGAAACGCACAAAGGATGTAGCCGAGGCAAACGGAGCGTGCACAAAACGCAAGGAGAATGTCAGCTCAGCTCTGCAAGGCTGACAAAAGCAGAAGTTATACACAACAATAATATTGCCCTTCCTCAAAAGCGGGGATCAAAGAGCAGTCACCTAAAAAGGACAGTGCATGTTGAAGACACACTCCAAAGAACCATAGAAGGACTTGTGAGAAGGGGTGCAATTATGGCAAATAAATTCCAGGTGGGGTTAACTAATGAATACATCATCAGTGTGAGTGATAAAAGCTCCGATTGCCTGGTGGCCAGTGCACTCGAGTAGATGAAGGATTGCCCAAGTGACCACCATGGTGTAATAAAGAATACCTGCTCTCAAATCCTCAAAACTGTGTTCAAAAGTTGCTATCCAGCAGATTTCAGTATCAGTGGTGTCCCTGACTCCATTATGCCCCTTGCACACTTTCACGAGGGCCCCTTGGTTCCACGAGGCCCTGCTGGATAACAGTGGACCCTTGGTTCCATTTGGGTCTGTACTGTCAAAATGGCCTCCTTAGTTCTGCACTGCCACAATGCTCTCTCCTTGGTGCCACGAGGCCTTGGTGTGTCACAACAGCCTCTCGGTTCCATGAACTGCCATAGTGTCAGCACGGTCTCTTGCATCTGCAGTATCACGATGGACAATTGGTTACAAGCAGCCCCGCTGTGTCACAACGACTACTTGGTTCATGAGGCCCCACAGTGTCACCATGGCCCCTTGGTTCCCCGAGGCCTCGCTGTAGAACAATGGCCTCTCAGTTCCAGGAGGTTTTGTACTGTCAACAGTGCTCTCCTTGGTTCTACAGTGGCTGCTTGCTTCCATAATTCTTCCTCAGTGTCACAGTGGTCTCCTTGGTTCCATGAGGCTCTGCAATGTCCCAATATCCCATCGTTTCCATGAGCTTCTGTCCCATCAACCATGTCCTTTGCTCCAGTGAGGCCCCGCAACGACACACCGGACCCTTGGCTCCATGAGGTTCCATAGTGTGACATGGTTGCCTTGATTCCAAGAGGTTCTGCTGGGTCACACTGGACCCTTGGTTCCATGAGCTTCCGTAGTGTAACCATGGTCTCCTGGGATCTGCATTGTCACAATGGACAATTGGTTGCATGGGAGCCTGCTGTGTCACAAGAGAGCCTTAGCTCCATGAGGTTCTGGACTGTCACAGTGGTCTCCCTGCTTCAACGAGGCCCTGGAGTGTCTCGAGGGCTGCTTGGTTCTGTGAGCTTCCACAACGTCCCAATGGTCTCCTTGTTTCTGCAGTGTCATAGTGGACTCTTGGTTCCATGAGGTTCCTAAATGTCACAGGTCTCCTTGGTTCCATGTGGCCCTGCTGTGTCACCACAGCCCCTTGGTTCCAGGAGTTTCTGGGCTGTCAACAGTGGTTCCTTTGTTCCAATCAGGCACCGCTGTGTCACACTGCACCCTGGCTTCCATGAAGTTCTTCAGTGTCACAGTGGCCCCTTGGATCCATGCGGTCCCATAGTGTCACCATGGTCTCCTTGGACCTGCATTGTCATCAGGGACCATTGGTTCCATGTGGCCTGGCTGTGTCACAGTGATGTGGATTCCGTAATTGCCTTCAGTGTCACAATGGAGCCTTGTTTCTGTGAGGCTCTCAACTGTCACAACTGTCTCCTTGGTTCCATCAGCCCCCGCTGTGTCACAAGGGTCCCCTTGGTTCCATGAGCACACCAAAGCTTTGCATAAACATTGAGCAGCACCTGCTTAACACACCTGGGAACATCTGTCTGCATTCAAAAGACAGGTCACAGCTGAGAAAGGCACCAGCAGCTTCCATCTGCAACAGAGATGCAGGGAAAGGACAAGGACAGAGAATTCAGCTGCAAGACTCCGAGAATTCTGCATCCAGACATCATTTCTGGTCCCACTGTCCCTAGTAGAAAGGTGTCATCATTCCAGGTTCCAGGCAGCCTGTACTCAGCATGTGCTTCTACAGTGGGGGTTTGTCGTTTAGGAAAACCTGCTCAGGCTTTTCCCTTCTTTCCTCACAAACAGGAATACTTGTCCTGGGCCTGGATGCAGGCAGAGCCCTGAGGAGAGCACGTGGGACATGGTGCAGTGGGCAGGGACAGCCAGCTGCAGAGTTCAGGGGGAAGGGCTTCTGGTGCAGGGCCAGGCATGTCAGTCCCAGCTGGGCCATGTCAGACATGTCCCCAGGCTGGGCTTGGGGAGCAGCTTGTCCAAACAGGGTCAGCCTGGCAAGGGGCTCATTCTTCAGCGGGCCCACACCTCCTAAGGAGACATTCAGCATCAAGATCACCTGGGGAATGCCTAAGTTGCTTCTTCTTTGAACTGAAAAAGAAAAATTACTCCCTTTTATAAAACTGAAAATCATGAGCTGTACCTTGAAATCTTCCTCCTTAAGAGAACTCCAAAGTGACTCCAAGCAGCTGCACAAGGCCTGGAGACTGGAAGACATTGGAAAGAAGACAAAGAGCTCCTGAGGGTTTTCTGTATTTTAATGATCCCCAACGGTGGATTTGGGGCTGAGTCCAGGAGCCCCAGGCACTGAGAGAAGGTTGAAGAAGCTGCTCAAGGAGTCAGAAGCAAAACTCCAAGTCCCTTGGAGCATCAGTGGCCCCACTGAGGGCAGGGACTGCCAAAGGCTCCCCAGGGAGTGGTGAGAGCAGATCCTTGAGGCCAGGATTGCAGGAGCCCGAGGCTGTGAGCAGGGAACTGCAATGCTGAGCAAGGCCTGGGCTGGTTGGAGGAAGCAGAAAGGCCAAGGCCTGAGCCCAGGCCTGGGCCAGCAGGGCCTGTCCCTCACAGGTGGCTCGGGGCTGTTCCTGGAGCACTGGGATGGGAGAGGCAGCAAGGACAAATGTCATCAAGCTGTGTGACACTCCAGATGCTCATGGAACCAAGGGCCAGTGTGACACAGCGGGGCCTCATGGAAACAAGAGGCCGTGCTGAGCCTGCGCGCCTGTAACACCCCAGAACACTGAAATGCTGAGGGTGAGCAAAGGCTCCTTTACTCGAGTTTGGTGCAGAGTAGAAACCCCAGCCAGATATTCTCAAGAGGTCAAAACGACACAAAAGTGTACTGGAAAAATACAGAAAACCGAGCTCCTTTGGCAAATGATTTCATACAACATCCAATTCAACGTGCATCACTTAGCGTAGCAGGAACATCATTAACTCGGCCCATGTAAGATGGAAACCTTTAGGCATAAAAATGTTAAACTACCCAAAAACATTCCAGTAAAAGAGGATAAGAAGGTTAAAAGAGAAAAAAGAGACAGAAAGACAGAAGATCTCCAGATAGATATGCAGAGAGCTACCAGCTGCTAGGCTTCCAGTGTGGCTGAGACACAGACCCAGGAGATTTCAGGATTCAGACCAGGGCTTGACGTCATGCCCGATTTTTTAAATCCCTAGCGTTTTCTAAGCCCTCCTCTTTTCAGGGACATCTGCTTTCTTACCACGCACTGCTGTGTTTCATTGCCTTTGTGTGGGATTGATTGACGGCTCAGCCAATCAGAGCTGGGTGGGCGCTGCCCCTGCTGTGTGCTTGATTGACGGCTCAGCCAATCAGAGCTGGCTGGGCGGTGACCCTGCTGTGTGATTGATTGACGGCTCAACCAATCAGAGCTGGCTGGGCGCTGCCCCTGCTGTGTGATTGATTGACGGCTCAGCCAATCAGAGCTGGCTGGGCGCTGCCCCTGCTGTGTGATTGATTGACGGCTCAGACAGTCACAGCTGGGTTTGCTCTGCCCCTGCTGTGTGATTGGCAGATCTGCCAGGCCATGGCTGGGGACGGGGTTCTGTCCCACCTCATTCCAAGGTCTGTCCCAGCCCCGGCCCCACTCGGGCATTCCGAGCATCCCGACGGGTCTGGGGACATTGATGTCATCCAGCCTCTGACAGCGACCATGGGGACACTGCAGAACCTCATGGAACCAAAGAGACCATTTTGACACTCTGGTGCCTCATGCAATCAGGGGCACCTTTGTGAGACTCAGGACCCCAGTGGAACCAAGGGTCAGTGATGAAGCTGTGCGGCCCAGAGAACCAAGGAGCCTTTGTTACACAGCAGGGCCACATGGAGCCCAGGGGCCGTGGTGACTCTGCAGGACCTTAGGGAAGCAAGGGGCCATTGTTTACACTACAGAAGCAGGGAGAATATTGTGACAAGGAGAATATCGGGACACTACAGGGACTCCTGGAATCAAGGAGAACATTGTGACACTGTGAGGCCCCATGGAACCAAGGCAACATGGAACAGGTCTGGCTGGCTGGGCCTCCCCGGGGGCCACCTGGCAAGACTGGCTGATCCTGGAATGTTGAGGACTGCCTCTCATCAGCTCCTGGAGCACTAAGGCTCTGTGCTTTCCTTCCTATGGAAAAGTACCAGCCCCTTTTGCAGGTTCCCACGGCTGAAACTGATATTCCCCCTGAAAAAGCACTACATACAAGGCTTGCTCCCAGCCAAAATCTGCTAGGAGTAACAGCTCTGGGTGGCCACCGTTTCCTGAGGGCTGCCTCTCATCTACCACTCTAAGGGTCGGTGTGAAGTTTCCCTCATTTTTGCCTCATGACCCTCTCAAGAAGACCTCAAGGACCCCCGCCCAGGTTGACTCTGGACAATGGTTTTCTGGCCTGCTTGAGGTGGGTGCTTGCCAAGGGACTCTTTGCAGGTGTGTTGTGCTCACTGGACTGTGCTGTCATGGTACCAGCTGAAGCCTGCATGTACTGCACGACCGCACCTGTCTCTTGGAGCACCACACAATGCTCCATAAATCTCCCCGCCTCTTGGCCACAAGCCACTCGCTTTGGAAAAGGACTACAAAAGAGTGATCCTCTGGAGAAGACCCTGAGTACTCCCCACGGATGACCACCCTTCCATTGGCTGGCCCACCATGACCTTGGTCTCGTCTGTTGGTAGCTACTTCCCCCTTCCCCTCCTTTTCTCTCTCTATACTCCGTTTCCTATATCTCTCCCCTCTAGCGCAACTGAATTGTTTGGCATTCAATAAAAATGCATTGCTGTTGTTGAATAAACTGATTTGTCCCCCGCTATTTACCTGTTTGCACCTCTGAGATCGAACAATCCTCGGCCTGTGTTGGCAGATGGTGACACACCCCCACCCCCTCCCCCCCCCATCCCCCATGCCCCTGCTTCTCCCAGTTGATTGCTGATCGTGGTGTGACATGGAATGGAACATCCCTTGGGCCAGTCCAGCCCAGCTGTCCCATCCCTGTTCCCTCAGGAACACTTGCCCATCCCAAGTCCATGGGTTGGAGGGGCTTGCAGACACGCCTCGTGGGGCGAGCACTGTGACAAGGACAGGAGAACAGAACAACATTTACACTTACCAAGGGCAGAGAACAGAAGAGCACAGTCTTGGAGAAACGCACAAAGGATGTAGCCGAGGCAAACGGAGCGTGCACAAAACGCAAGGAGAATGTCAGCTCAGCTCTGCAAGGCTGACAAAAGCAGAAGTTATACACAACAATAATATTGCCCTTCCTCAAAAGCGGGGATCAAAGAGCAGTCACCTAAAAAGGACAGTGCATGTTGAAGACACACTCCAAAGAACCATAGAAGGACTTGTGAGAAGGGGTGCAATTATGGCAAATAAATTCCAGGTGGGGTTAACTAATGAATACATCATCAGTGTGAGTGATAAAAGCTCCGATTGCCTGGTGGCCAGTGCACTCGAGTAGATGAAGGATTGCCCAAGTGACCACCATGGTGTAATAAAGAATACCTGCTCTCAAATCCTCAAAACTGTGTTCAAAAGTTGCTATCCAGCAGATTTCAGTATCAGTGGTGTCCCTGACTCCATTATGCCCCTTGCACACTTTCACGAGGGCCCCTTGGTTCCACGAGGCCCTGCTGGATAACAGTGGACCCTTGGTTCCATTTGGGTCTGTACTGTCAAAATGGCCTCCTTAGTTCTGCACTGCCACAATGCTCTCTCCTTGGTGCCACGAGGCCTTGGTGTGTCACAACAGCCTCTCGGTTCCATGAACTGCCATAGTGTCAGCACGGTCTCTTGCATCTGCAGTATCACGATGGACAATTGGTTACAAGCAGCCCCGCTGTGTCACAACGACTACTTGGTTCATGAGGCCCCACAGTGTCACCATGGCCCCTTGGTTCCCCGAGGCCTCGCTGTAGAACAATGGCCTCTCAGTTCCAGGAGGTTTTGTACTGTCAACAGTGCTCTCCTTGGTTCTACAGTGGCTGCTTGCTTCCATAATTCTTCCTCAGTGTCACAGTGGTCTCCTTGGTTCCATGAGGCTCTGCAATGTCCCAATATCCCATCGTTTCCATGAGCTTCTGTCCCATCAACCATGTCCTTTGCTCCAGTGAGGCCCCGCAACGACACACCGGACCCTTGGCTCCATGAGGTTCCATAGTGTGACATGGTTGCCTTGATTCCAAGAGGTTCTGCTGGGTCACACTGGACCCTTGGTTCCATGAGCTTCCGTAGTGTAACCATGGTCTCCTGGGATCTGCATTGTCACAATGGACAATTGGTTGCATGGGAGCCTGCTGTGTCACAAGAGAGCCTTAGCTCCATGAGGTTCTGGACTGTCACAGTGGTCTCCCTGCTTCAACGAGGCCCTGGAGTGTCTCGAGGGCTGCTTGGTTCTGTGAGCTTCCACAACGTCCCAATGGTCTCCTTGTTTCTGCAGTGTCATAGTGGACTCTTGGTTCCATGAGGTTCCTAAATGTCACAGGTCTCCTTGGTTCCATGTGGCCCTGCTGTGTCACCACAGCCCCTTGGTTCCAGGAGTTTCTGGGCTGTCAACAGTGGTTCCTTTGTTCCAATCAGGCACCGCTGTGTCACACTGCACCCTGGCTTCCATGAAGTTCTTCAGTGTCACAGTGGCCCCTTGGATCCATGCGGTCCCATAGTGTCACCATGGTCTCCTTGGACCTGCATTGTCATCAGGGACCATTGGTTCCATGTGGCCTGGCTGTGTCACAGTGATGTGGATTCCGTAATTGCCTTCAGTGTCACAATGGAGCCTTGTTTCTGTGAGGCTCTCAACTGTCACAACTGTCTCCTTGGTTCCATCAGCCCCCGCTGTGTCACAAGGGTCCCCTTGGTTCCATGAGCACACCAAAGCTTTGCATAAACATTGAGCAGCACCTGCTTAACACACCTGGGAACATCTGTCTGCATTCAAAAGACAGGTCACAGCTGAGAAAGGCACCAGCAGCTTCCATCTGCAACAGAGATGCAGGGAAAGGACAAGGACAGAGAATTCAGCTGCAAGACTCCGAGAATTCTGCATCCAGACATCATTTCTGGTCCCACTGTCCCTAGTAGAAAGGTGTCATCATTCCAGGTTCCAGGCAGCCTGTACTCAGCATGTGCTTCTACAGTGGGGGTTTGTCGTTTAGGAAAACCTGCTCAGGCTTTTCCCTTCTTTCCTCACAAACAGGAATACTTGTCCTGGGCCTGGATGCAGGCAGAGCCCTGAGGAGAGCACGTGGGACATGGTGCAGTGGGCAGGGACAGCCAGCTGCAGAGTTCAGGGGGAAGGGCTTCTGGTGCAGGGCCAGGCATGTCAGTCCCAGCTGGGCCATGTCAGACATGTCCCCAGGCTGGGCTTGGGGAGCAGCTTGTCCAAACAGGGTCAGCCTGGCAAGGGGCTCATTCTTCAGCGGGCCCACACCTCCTAAGGAGACATTCAGCATCAAGATCACCTGGGGAATGCCTAAGTTGCTTCTTCTTTGAACTGAAAAAGAAAAATTACTCCCTTTTATAAAACTGAAAATCATGAGCTGTACCTTGAAATCTTCCTCCTTAAGAGAACTCCAAAGTGACTCCAAGCAGCTGCACAAGGCCTGGAGACTGGAAGACATTGGAAAGAAGACAAAGAGCTCCTGAGGGTTTTCTGTATTTTAATGATCCCCAACGGTGGATTTGGGGCTGAGTCCAGGAGCCCCAGGCACTGAGAGAAGGTTGAAGAAGCTGCTCAAGGAGTCAGAAGCAAAACTCCAAGTCCCTTGGAGCATCAGTGGCCCCACTGAGGGCAGGGACTGCCAAAGGCTCCCCAGGGAGTGGTGAGAGCAGATCCTTGAGGCCAGGATTGCAGGAGCCCGAGGCTGTGAGCAGGGAACTGCAATGCTGAGCAAGGCCTGGGCTGGTTGGAGGAAGCAGAAAGGCCAAGGCCTGAGCCCAGGCCTGGGCCAGCAGGGCCTGTCCCTCACAGGTGGCTCGGGGCTGTTCCTGGAGCACTGGGATGGGAGAGGCAGCAAGGACAAATGTCATCAAGCTGTGTGACACTCCAGATGCTCATGGAACCAAGGGCCAGTGTGACACAGCGGGGCCTCATGGAAACAAGAGGCCGTGCTGAGCCTGCGCGCCTGTAACACCCCAGAACACTGAAATGCTGAGGGTGAGCAAAGGCTCCTTTACTCGAGTTTGGTGCAGAGTAGAAACCCCAGCCAGATATTCTCAAGAGGTCAAAACGACACAAAAGTGTACTGGAAAAATACAGAAAACCGAGCTCCTTTGGCAAATGATTTCATACAACATCCAATTCAACGTGCATCACTTAGCGTAGCAGGAACATCATTAACTCGGCCCATGTAAGATGGAAACCTTTAGGCATAAAAATGTTAAACTACCCAAAAACATTCCAGTAAAAGAGGATAAGAAGGTTAAAAGAGAAAAAAGAGACAGAAAGACAGAAGATCTCCAGATAGATATGCAGAGAGCTACCAGCTGCTAGGCTTCCAGTGTGGCTGAGACACAGACCCAGGAGATTTCAGGATTCAGACCAGGGCTTGACGTCATGCCCGATTTTTTAAATCCCTAGCGTTTTCTAAGCCCTCCTCTTTTCAGGGACATCTGCTTTCTTACCACGCACTGCTGTGTTTCATTGCCTTTGTGTGGGATTGATTGACGGCTCAGCCAATCAGAGCTGGGTGGGCGCTGCCCCTGCTGTGTGCTTGATTGACGGCTCAGCCAATCAGAGCTGGCTGGGCGGTGACCCTGCTGTGTGATTGATTGACGGCTCAACCAATCAGAGCTGGCTGGGCGCTGCCCCTGCTGTGTGATTGATTGACGGCTCAGCCAATCAGAGCTGGCTGGGCGCTGCCCCTGCTGTGTGATTGATTGACGGCTCAGACAGTCACAGCTGGGTTTGCTCTGCCCCTGCTGTGTGATTGGCAGATCTGCCAGGCCATGGCTGGGGACGGGGTTCTGTCCCACCTCATTCCAAGGTCTGTCCCAGCCCCGGCCCCACTCGGGCATTCCGAGCATCCCGACGGGTCTGGGGACATTGATGTCATCCAGCCTCTGACAGCGACCATGGGGACACTGCAGAACCTCATGGAACCAAAGAGACCATTTTGACACTCTGGTGCCTCATGCAATCAGGGGCACCTTTGTGAGACTCAGGACCCCAGTGGAACCAAGGGTCAGTGATGAAGCTGTGCGGCCCAGAGAACCAAGGAGCCTTTGTTACACAGCAGGGCCACATGGAGCCCAGGGGCCGTGGTGACTCTGCAGGACCTTAGGGAAGCAAGGGGCCATTGTTTACACTACAGAAGCAGGGAGAATATTGTGACAAGGAGAATATCGGGACACTACAGGGACTCCTGGAATCAAGGAGAACATTGTGACACTGTGAGGCCCCATGGAACCAAGGCAACATGGAACAGGTCTGGCTGGCTGGGCCTCCCCGGGGGCCACCTGGCAAGACTGGCTGATCCTGGAATGTTGAGGACTGCCTCTCATCAGCTCCTGGAGCACTAAGGCTCTGTGCTTTCCTTCCTATGGAAAAGTACCAGCCCCTTTTGCAGGTTCCCACGGCTGAAACTGATATTCCCCCTGAAAAAGCACTACATACAAGGCTTGCTCCCAGCCAAAATCTGCTAGGAGTAACAGCTCTGGGTGGCCACCGTTTCCTGAGGGCTGCCTCTCATCTACCACTCTAAGGGTCGGTGTGAAGTTTCCCTCATTTTTGCCTCATGACCCTCTCAAGAAGACCTCAAGGACCCCCGCCCAGGTTGACTCTGGACAATGGTTTTCTGGCCTGCTTGAGGTGGGTGCTTGCCAAGGGACTCTTTGCAGGTGTGTTGTGCTCACTGGACTGTGCTGTCATGGTACCAGCTGAAGCCTGCATGTACTGCACGACCGCACCTGTCTCTTGGAGCACCACACAATGCTCCATAAATCTCCCCGCCTCTTGGCCACAAGCCACTCGCTTTGGAAAAGGACTACAAAAGAGCGATCCTCTGGAGAAGACCCTGAGTACTCCCCACGGATGACCACCCTTCCATTGGCTGGCCCACCATGACCTTGGTCTCGTCTGTTGGTAGCTACTTCCCCCTTCCCCTCCTTTTCTCTCTCTATACTCCGTTTCCTATATCTCTCCCCTCTAGCGCAACTGAATTGTTTGGCATTCAATAAAAATGCATTGCTGTTGTTGAATAAACTGATTTGTCCCCCGCTATTTACCTGTTTGCACCTCTGAGATCGAACAATCCTCGGCCTGTGTTGGCAGATGGTGACACACCCCCACCCCCCCCCCCCCCATCCCCCATGCCCCTGCTTCTCCCAGTTGATTGCTGATCGTGGTGTGACATGGAATGGAACATCCCTTGGGCCAGTCCAGCCCAGCTGTCCCATCCCTGTTCCCTCAGGAACACTTGCCCATCCCAAGTCCATGGGTTGGAGGGGCTTGCAGACACGCCTCGTGGGGCGAGCACTGTGACAAGGACAGGAGAACAGAACAACATTTACACTTACCAAGGGCAGAGAACAGAAGAGCACAGTCTTGGAGAAACGCACAAAGGATGTAGCCGAGGCAAACGGAGCGTGCACAAAACGCAAGGAGAATGTCAGCTCAGCTCTGCAAGGCTGACAAAAGCAGAAGTTATACACAACAATAATATTGCCCTTCCTCAAAAGCGGGGATCAAAGAGCAGTCACCTAAAAAGGACAGTGCATGTTGAAGACACACTCCAAAGAACCATAGAAGGACTTGTGAGAAGGGGTGCAATTATGGCAAATAAATTCCAGGTGGGGTTAACTAATGAATACATCATCAGTGTGAGTGATAAAAGCTCCGATTGCCTGGTGGCCAGTGCACTCGAGTAGATGAAGGATTGCCCAAGTGACCACCATGGTGTAATAAAGAATACCTGCTCTCAAATCCTCAAAACTGTGTTCAAAAGTTGCTATCCAGCAGATTTCAGTATCAGTGGTGTCCCTGACTCCATTATGCCCCTTGCACACTTTCACGAGGGCCCCTTGGTTCCACGAGGCCCTGCTGGATAACAGTGGACCCTTGGTTCCATTTGGGTCTGTACTGTCAAAATGGCCTCCTTAGTTCTGCACTGCCACAATGCTCTCTCCTTGGTGCCACGAGGCCTTGGTGTGTCACAACAGCCTCTCGGTTCCATGAACTGCCATAGTGTCAGCACGGTCTCTTGCATCTGCAGTATCACGATGGACAATTGGTTACAAGCAGCCCCGCTGTGTCACAACGACTACTTGGTTCATGAGGCCCCACAGTGTCACCATGGCCCCTTGGTTCCCCGAGGCCTCGCTGTAGAACAATGGCCTCTCAGTTCCAGGAGGTTTTGTACTGTCAACAGTGCTCTCCTTGGTTCTACAGTGGCTGCTTGCTTCCATAATTCTTCCTCAGTGTCACAGTGGTCTCCTTGGTTCCATGAGGCTCTGCAATGTCCCAATATCCCATCGTTTCCATGAGCTTCTGTCCCATCAACCATGTCCTTTGCTCCAGTGAGGCCCCGCAACGACACACCGGACCCTTGGCTCCATGAGGTTCCATAGTGTGACATGGTTGCCTTGATTCCAAGAGGTTCTGCTGGGTCACACTGGACCCTTGGTTCCATGAGCTTCCGTAGTGTAACCATGGTCTCCTGGGATCTGCATTGTCACAATGGACAATTGGTTGCATGGGAGCCTGCTGTGTCACAAGAGAGCCTTAGCTCCATGAGGTTCTGGACTGTCACAGTGGTCTCCCTGCTTCAACGAGGCCCTGGAGTGTCTCGAGGGCTGCTTGGTTCTGTGAGCTTCCACAACGTCCCAATGGTCTCCTTGTTTCTGCAGTGTCATAGTGGACTCTTGGTTCCATGAGGTTCCTAAATGTCACAGGTCTCCTTGGTTCCATGTGGCCCTGCTGTGTCACCACAGCCCCTTGGTTCCAGGAGTTTCTGGGCTGTCAACAGTGGTTCCTTTGTTCCAATCAGGCACCGCTGTGTCACACTGCACCCTGGCTTCCATGAAGTTCTTCAGTGTCACAGTGGCCCCTTGGATCCATGCGGTCCCATAGTGTCACCATGGTCTCCTTGGACCTGCATTGTCATCAGGGACCATTGGTTCCATGTGGCCTGGCTGTGTCACAGTGATGTGGATTCCGTAATTGCCTTCAGTGTCACAATGGAGCCTTGTTTCTGTGAGGCTCTGAACTGTCACAACTGTCTCCTTGGTTCCATCAGCCCCCGCTGTGTCACAAGGGTCCCCTTGGTTCCATGAGCACACCAAAGCTTTGCATAAACATTGAGCAGCACCTGCTTAACACACCTGGGAACATCTGTCTGCATTCAAAAGACAGGTCACAGCTGAGAAAGGCACCAGCAGCTTCCATCTGCAACAGAGATGCAGGGAAAGGACAAGGACAGAGAATTCAGCTGCAAGACTCCGAGAATTCTGCATCCAGACATCATTTCTGGTCCCACTGTCCCTAGTAGAAAGGTGTCATCATTCCAGGTTCCAGGCAGCCTGTACTCAGCATGTGCTTCTACAGTGGGGGTTTGTCGTTTAGGAAAACCTGCTCAGGCTTTTCCCTTCTTTCCTCACAAACAGGAATACTTGTCCTGGGCCTGGATGCAGGCAGAGCCCTGAGGAGAGCACGTGGGACATGGTGCAGTGGGCAGGGACAGCCAGCTGCAGAGTTCAGGGGGAAGGGCTTCTGGTGCAGGGCCAGGCATGTCAGTCCCAGCTGGGCCATGTCAGACATGTCCCCAGGCTGGGCTTGGGGAGCAGCTTGTCCAAACAGGGTCAGCCTGGCAAGGGGCTCATTCTTCAGTGGGCCCACACCTCCTAAGGAGACATTCAGCATCAAGATCACCTGGGGAATGCCTAAGTTGCTTCTTCTTTGAACTGAAAAAGAAAAATTACTCCCTTTTATAAAACTGAAAATCATGAGCTGTACCTTGAAATCTTCCTCCTTAAGAGAACTCCAAAGTGACTCCAAGCAGCTGCACAAGGCCTGGAGACTGGAAGACATTGGAAAGAAGACAAAGAGCTCCTGAGGGTTTTCTGTATTTTAATGATCCCCAACGGTGGATTTGGGGCTGAGTCCAGGAGCCCCAGGCACTGAGAGAAGGTTGAAGAAGCTGCTCAAGGAGTCAGAAGCAAAACTCCAAGTCCCTTGGAGCATCACTGGCCCCACTGAGGGCAGGGACTGCCAAAGGCTCCCCAGGGAGTGGTGAGAGCAGATCCTTGAGGCCAGGATTGCAGGAGCCCGAGGCTGTGAGCAGGGAACTGCAATGCTGAGCAAGGCCTGTGCTGGTTGGAGGAAGCAGAAAGGCCAAGGCCTGAGCCCAGGCCTGGGCCAGCAGGGCCTGTCCCTCACAGGTGGCTCGGGGCTGTTCCTGGAGCACTGGGATGGGAGAGGCAGCAAGGACAAATGTCATCAAGCTGTGTGACACTCCAGATGCTCATGGAACCAAGGGCCAGTGTGACACAGCGGGGCCTCATGGAAACAAGAGGCCGTGCTGAGCCTGCGCGCCTGTAACACCCCAGAACACTGAAATGCTGAGGGTGAGCAAAGGCTCCTTTACTCGAGTTTGGTGCAGAGTAGAAACCCCAGCCAGATATTCTCAAGAGGTCAAAACGACACAAAAGTGTACTGGAAAAATACAGAAAACCGAGCTCCTTTGGCAAATGATTTCATACAACATCCAATTCAACGTGCATCACTTAGCGTAGCAGGAACATCATTAACTCGGCCCATGTAAGATGGAAACCTTTAGGCATAAAAATGTTAAACTACCCAAAAACATTCCAGTAAAAGAGGATAAGAAGGTTAAAAGAGAAAAAAGAGACAGAAAGACAGAAGATCTCCAGATAGATATGCAGAGAGCTACCAGCTGCTAGGCTTCCAGTGTGGCTGAGACACAGACCCAGGAGATTTCAGGATTCAGACCAGGGCTTGACGTCATGCCCGATTTTTTAAATCCCTAGCGTTTTCTAAGCTCTCCTCTTCTCAGGGACATCTGCTTTCTTACCACGCACTGCTGTGTTTCATTGCCTTTGTGTGGGATTGATTGACGGCTCAGCCAATCAGAGCTGGGTGGGCGCTGCCCCTGCTGTGTGCTTGATTGACGGCTCAGCCAATCAGAGCTGGCTGGGCGGTGACCCTGCTGTGTGATTGATTGACGGCTCAGCCAATCAGAGCTGGCTGGGCGCTGCCCCTGCTGTGTGATTGATTGACGGCTCAGGCAGTCACAGCTGGGTTTGCTCTGCCCCTGCTGTGTGATTGGCAGATCTGCCAGGCCTGGGGACGGGGTTCTGTCCCACCTCATTCCAAGGTCTGTCCCAGCCCCGGCCCCACTCGGGCATTCCGAGCATCCCGACGGGTCTGGGGACATTGATGTCATCCAGCCTCTGACAGCGACCATGGGGACACTGCGGAACCTCATGGAACCAAAGAGACCATTTTGACACTCTGGTGCCTCATGCAATCAGGGGCACCTTTGTGAGACTCAGGACCCCAATGGAACCAAGGGTCAGTGATGAAGCTGTGCGGCCCAGAGAACCAAGGAGCCTTTGTTACACAGCAGGGCCACATGGAGCCCAGGGGCCGTGGTGACTCTGCAGGACCTTAGGGAAGCAAGGGGCCATTGTTTACACTACAGAAGCAGGGAGAATATTGTGACAAGGAGAATATCGGGACACTACAGGGACTCCTGGAATCAAGGAGAACATTGTGACACTGTGAGGCCCCATGGAACCAAGGCAACATGGAACAGGTCTGGCTGGCTGGGCCTCCCCGGGGGCCACCTGGCAAGACTGGCTGATCCTGGAATGTTGAGGACTGCCTCTCATCAGCTCCTGGAGCACTAAGGCTCTGTGCTTTCCTTCCTATGGAAAAGTACCAGCCCCTTTTGCAGGTTCCCACGGCTGAAACTGATATTCCCCCTGAAAAAGCACTACATACAAGGCTTGCTCCCAGCCAAAATCTGCTAGGAGTAACAGCTCTGGGTGGCCACCGTTTCCTGAGGGCTGCCTCTCATCTACCACTCTAAGGGTCGGTGTGAAGTTTCCCTCATTTTTGCCTCATGACCCTCTCAAGAAGACCTCAAGGACCCCCGCCCAGGTTGACTCTGGACAATGGTTTTCTGGCCTGCTTGAGGTGGGTGCTTGCCAAGGGACTCTTTGCAGGTGTGTTGTGCTCACTGGACTGTGCTGTCATGGTACCAGCTGAAGCCTGCATGTACTGCACGACCGCACCTGTCTCTTGGAGCACCACACAATGCTCCATAAATCTCCCCGCCTCTTGGCCACAAGCCACTCGCTTTGGAAAAGGACTACAAAAGAGCGATCCTCTGGAGAAGACCCTGAGTACTCCCCACGGATGACCACCCTTCCATTGGCTGGCCCACCATGACCTTGGTCTCGTCTGTTGGTAGCTACTTCCCCCTTCCCCTCCTTTTCTCTCTCTATACTCCGTTTCCTATATCTCTCCCCTCTAGCGCAACTGAATTGTTTGGCATTCAATAAAAATGCATTGCTGTTGTTGAATAAACTGATTTGTCCCCCGCTATTTACCTGTTTGCACCTCTGAGATCGAACAATCCTCGGCCTGTGTTGGCAGATGGTGACACACCCCCACCCCCCCCCCCCCCCCATCCCCCATGCCCCTGCTTCTCCCAGTTGATTGCTGATCGTGGTGTGACATGGAATGGAACATCCCTTGGGCCAGTCCAGCCCAGCTGTCCCATCCCTGTTCCCTCAGGAACACTTGCCCATCCCAAGTCCATGGGTTGGAGGGGCTTGCAGACACGCCTCGTGGGGCGAGCACTGTGACAAGGACAGGAGAACAGAACAACATTTACACTTACCAAGGGCAGAGAACAGAAGAGCACAGTCTTGGAGAAACGCACAAAGGATGTAGCCGAGGCAAACGGAGCGTGCACAAAACGCAAGGAGAATGTCAGCTCAGCTCTGCAAGGCTGACAAAAGCAGAAGTTATACACAACAATAATATTGCCCTTCCTCAAAAGCGGGGATCAAAGAGCAGTCACCTAAAAAGGACAGTGCATGTTGAAGACACACTCCAAAGAACCATAGAAGGACTTGTGAGAAGGGGTGCAATTATGGCAAATAAATTCCAGGTGGGGTTAACTAATGAATACATCATCAGTGTGAGTGATAAAAGCTCCGATTGCCTGGTGGCCAGTGCACTCGAGTAGATGAAGGATTGCCCAAGTGTCCTGGTTTCGGCCAAATTTGGGGGAAAACCTCCAGGAGGAGCCCCCAGACAGCAAACCCCACGACTCCTCCCCCCCCCACCCCACCGGGTTCGGGAAGAATTTCCTTGGAGAAGAGTGGGAGAAAAAACCTGTTTATTTAACAAGCAAGACACTCCCCAGCACAGGGAAAAAAAAACAACACCAGCTGACAAAAAACTCTTTCACCGTTCTGAAGGGATGACAAGTTCAGTCTCTCTGGCGAGTGGTCGCGCAGTTATCAGTCTCTGGCGCTGGGGATGACTGCTGCAGGTGACAAAGTGTAGACTCCCGGTGTTTCTTGGGGTTCCCAGGTCCCCGTCCGTTCAGATGGTATCCAGGAGAGGGAGGGGACGGGGTGGAAGAGAAAACAGTCCAGGGAAAAAGTTGGACTGCCTAGCTGAACTAACTAATAAGCAGAAAGCAAGGGCAAAGCGAAGGAAAGAAAAAGGCAGAAGCGAGCAAGCAGGCAAGCAAGCAGGCAAGCAAGCAAGCAAGCAAGCAGGCAAGCAAGCAAGCAAGCAAGCAGGCAAGCAAGCAAGCCGAGCTAAAACCTCTCCTAAACATAGACCATGGGGGAGGTGAGCCGGCTGATAACAAGACAAAACAAAGCTTCACTCTCAGACTCAGTCCTGGAAGCACAGGACATAATACCAAACATAATCAGGACACACGATTGGAGATAGAAACACCATAACATCACCCTAGGACATTCCACCCCTTATCTCCATATCGTGAACATACTAAACAGCATGTAAAAACTTCAGCAAGTAGAAATTTCCATCTTTCACTTATTCGGACACATTTTCTTCCATCTCACTTGCTCAAACCTTCGACACTTACACATTTCCTTCTATCTCACTTGCTCAGACCTTTGACACTTACATATTTCCTTCTGTCTCATGCTGCCTCACCCCACAATCAGATCTCCCTGAGGCACACATCGTGTTGTTCCATCTCTCTGCATTACCCACCATGTACAACCTGGTCCTTGAGCAAAGACAATCCCACGAATGGGTTTGTCTGTACTCGGGGCAGAATTGATCCAAACTGCCTTCCCTAACAAACCTCTGATATGTGCCACTGGGACTTTGTCTCCATCTACTATATTCAGGGACTCAGACTGGGCAGGGCCCGCTCGGTTGGTGGAACCCCGGGTGTTAACTAACCAAGTGGCCTTTGCTAAATGCTGCTCCCAGTTTTTGAATGATCCCCCACCCAATGCTCTCAAGGTGGTTTTTAACAGTCCATTGTACCTTTCCACCTTCCCTGCAGCTGGTGCATGGTAGGGGATATGGTACACCCACTCAATGCCATGTTCCCTAGCCCAAGTGTTGATAAGGCTATTCTTGAAATGAGTCCCATTGTCTGACTCAATCCTCTCAGGGGTGCCATGCCTCCAAAGGACCTGCTTTTCCAGGCCCAGGATGGTGTTACGGGCTGTAGCGTGAGACACAGGGTAGGTCTCCAACCATCCAGTGGTGGCTTCCACCATGGTCAGTACATAGCGCTTGCCTTGGCGTGTCTGGGGCAGTGTGATGTAGTCAATCTGCCAGGCCTCTCCATACTTGTACTTGGACCACCGCCCCCCATACCAGAGGGGCTTCACCCGCTTGGCTTGCTTGATGGCAGCGCACGTCTCACAGTCATGGATAACTTGAGAAATACTGTCCATGGTTAGATCCACCCCTCGGTCTCGTGCCCACTTATATGTGGCATCTCTGCCCTGATGACCTGAGGCATCATGGGCCCATCGAGCCAGGAACAACTCTCCCTTGTGTTCCCAATCAAGGTCTATCTTCGACACCCCTATCTTTGCAGCCTGATCTACCTGCTGATTGTTTTTCTGCTCTTCATTAGCCCTACTTCTGGGAACATGGGCATCTACATGGCGAACCTTCACAGGTAATTTCTCTAACCGGGTAGCGATATCTTTCCACTCTTCGGCAGCCCAAATTGGTTTTCCTCTACGCTGCCAGTTAGCCTCTTTCCATCTCTCCAACCATCCCCACAGAGCATTGGCTACCATCCATGAATCGGTATAAAGGTAAAGCTTTGGCCACTTCTCTCTTTCAGCAATGTCTAAGGCCAGTTGAACCGCTTTGAGTTCAGCAAGTTGACTGGATCCACCCTCTCCTTCAGTGGCCTCTGCTACCCGTCGCGTGGGGCTCCATACGGCTGCTTTCCACCTCCGATTCATCCCCACAATGCGACAGGAACCGTCGGTGAATAGAGCATAGCGTGTTTCCTCTGCTGGCAGTTGGTTATATGGTGGAGCTTCTTCAGCCCGTGTCACTGGTTCTTGTTCCTCATCTGTGACACCAAAACTTTCACCTTCAGGCCAATTTGTAATTACTTCCAAAATCCCAGGGCGATTCAGTTTTCCAATCCGGGTGCGCTGTGTAATGAGGGCAATCCACTTGCTCCATGTAGCACTGGTGGCATGGTGGGTTGAGGGAACCTTTCCTCTGAACATCCACCCCAGCACTGGTAGTCGGGGTGCCAGAAGGAGTTGTGCTTCTGTGCCAACCACCTCTGAGGCTGCTTGGACCCCTTTGTAGGCAGCCAAGATCTCCTTCTCTGTTGGGGTGTAGTTAGCTTCAGACCCTCTGTAGCTCCGACTCCAAAATCCTAATGGTCGGCCTCGAGTCTCACCAGGCACCTTCTGCCACAGGCTCCAGGACAGACCATGGTTCCCGGCTGCAGAGTAGAGCACGTTCTTCACATCTGGTCCCGTCCTGACTGGGCCAAGGGCTACTGCATGAGCAATTTCCTGCTTTATCTGGGCAAAAGCTTGTTGCTGCTCAGGGCCCCAATGGAAATCGTTCTTCTTGCGGGTGACCAGGTAAAGAGGGCTCACAATCTGACTGTACTCAGGAATGTGCATCCTCCAAAAACCTATGGCGCCTAAGAAAGCTTGTGTCTCCTTCTTGTTGGTTGGTGGGGACATAGCTGTGATTTTGTTGATGACATCAGTAGGAATCTGACGCCGTCCATCTTGCCACTTCACTCCCAGGAACTGGATCTCTCGAGCAGGTCCCTTAACTTTACTCTTCTTGATGGCGAAGCCGGCTTCCAGGAGGATTTGGATGATTCTCTCTCCTTTCTTGAACACTTCTGCTGCTGTGTTCCCCCACACAATGATATCATCAATATATTGTAAATGTTCTGGAGCCTCACCTTTTTCTAGTGTAGTCTGGATCAGTCCATGGCAGATAGTAGGACTGTGCTTCCACCCCTGGGGCAGTCGATTCCAGGTGTACTGCACTCCCCTCCATGTGAAAGCGAACTGAGGCCTGCACTCTGCTGCCAGAGGAATGGAGAAAAATGCATTGGCGATATCGATAGTGGCGTACCACTTTGCTGCCTTGGACTCCAGCTCGTACTGCAGTTCCAGCATGTCTGGCACGGCAGCGCTCAGTGGTGGAGTCACCTCATTCAATGCACGATAGTCTACGGTCAGTCTCCATTCTCCTTAGAATTACCATGGCACTTCTCTTTCAGGTACTTTGCCACCTCAGCTGGGTTCTGAATTTGTTCACATGGAAAATCCCAGGATGTAGGGTCAGAAAATTCCTTTAAGATTTGGCCCATATCCTCCCATTTCCCACACCATTCAGGATTCCTCACGCCTGGCTCTACTCTGGGGTCAGGGGTCTCAGCCCCTCTAGAAATCTCAGCTCTCATTCTAGAGAAACTGCAGACTGTATAGAGAAAGCTTACTATATTAAACACCAGAAAGATGGTCTCTTTAACACTCAGGGGGAACTGAACATTCTCTAATAGGGATGTAACAAATTCAGAGGAGAAGAAGGAGAACAAAGGCTGAAAAGCCTCATCCCCTGCTTCTCCTCTAACAAGCTGAGTACACAACCACAACCAAGAACCATACATTCCTGGAACAGACTCCAGCACCTTTATAAATCTCCTGCAGGCCATTAAAAGCAAGCCCAGCCCGATGGATATTTTGGTCTATGCCCCTCTACTACAGAAACTACGCATTAGGGACAATACTGGAGCTATTTCTGGATAAGCAAATAAACCCAGGGACCACAGAGGTATTAAGACCTCAAAAAACCCTAGGGACAAAGAACCCATGCAGGCCTCCACCCCAAAAGACATGAATTCCAACAACATAGCCAATAACTGCTCTATACCAACACAAAAGAATTTGAACCAAATTATTATTATTAGAACAGGGTTTTTTCCCACTTTCTCAAGCCTCGAGTTGGGCGCCAATATATTTGTCCTGGTTTCGGCCAAATTTGGGGGAAAACCTCCAGGAGGAGCCCCCAGACAGCAAACCCCACGACTCCTCCCCCCCCCCCCCACCCCACCGGGTTCGGGAAGAATTTCCTTGGAGAAGAGTGGGAGAAAAAACCTGTTTATTTAACAAGCAAGACACTCCCCAGCACAGGGAAAAAAAAACAACACCAGCTGACAAAAAACTCTTTCACCGTTCTGAAGGGATGACAAGTTCAGTCTCTCTGGCGAGTGGTCGCGCAGTTATCAGTCTCTGGCGCTGGGGATGACTGCTGCAGGTGACAAAGTGTAGACTCCCGGTGTTTCTTGGGGTTCCCAGGTCCCCGTCCGTTCAGATGGTATCCAGGAGAGGGAGGGGACGGGGTGGAAAACAGTCCAGGGAAAAAGTTGGACTGCCTAGCTGAACTAACTAATAAGCAGAAAGCAAGGGCAAAGCGAAGGAAAGAAAAAGGCAGAAGCGAGCAAGCAGGCAAGCAAGCAGGCAAGCAAGCAAGCAAGCAAGCAGGCAAGCAAGCAAGCAAGCAAGCAGGCAAGCAAGCAAGCCGAGCTAAAACCTCTCCTAAACATAGACCATGGGGGAGGTGAGCCGGCTGATAACAAGACAAAACAAAGCTTCACTCTCAGACTCAGTCCTGGAAGCACAGGACATAATACCAAACATAATCAGGACACACGATTGGAGATAGAAACACCATAACATCACCCTAGGACACCAAGTGACCACCGTGGTGTAATAAAGAATACCTGCTCTCAAATCCTCAAAACTGTGTTCAAAAGTTGCTATCCAGCAGATTTCAGTATCAGTGGTGTCCCTGACTCCATTATGCCCCTTGCACACTTTCACGAGGGCCCCTTGGTTCCACGAGGCCCTGCTGGATAACAGTGGACCCTTGGTTCCATTTGGGTCTGTACTGTCAAAATGGCCTCCTTAGTTCTGCACTGCCACAATGCTCTCTCCTTGGTGCCACGAGGCCTTGGTGTGTCACAACAGCCTCTCGGTTCCATGAACTGCCATAGTGTCAGCACGGTCTCTTGCATCTGCAGTATCACGATGGACAATTGGTTACAAGCAGCCCCGCTGTGTCACAACAACTACTTGGTTCATGAGGCCCCACAGTGTCACCATGGCCCCTTGGTTCTCCGAGGCCTCGCTGTAGAACAATGGCCTCTCAGTTCCAGGAGGTTTTGTACTGTCAACAGTGCTCTCCTTGGTTCTACAGTGGCTGCTTGCTTCCATAATTCTTCCTCAGTGTCACAGTGGTCTCCTTGGTTCCATGAGGCTCTGCAATGTCCCAATATCCCATCGTTTCCATGAGCTTCTGTCCCATCAACCATGTCCTTTGCTCCAGTGAGGCCCCGCAACGGCACACCGGACCCTTGGCTCCATGAGGTTCCATAGTGTAACATGGGTGCGTTGATTCCAAGAGGTTCTGCTGGGTCACACTGGACCCTTGGTTCCATGAGGTTCCGTGGTATCGCCATGGTTTCCCTGGATCCGCAGTATCGCTACGGACCATAGGTTTCATGCAGCTTTGCTGTGCTACAGTGGCTCCTTGGTTCCATCAAGTGCCACTGTGTAACAAGGGAATCTTGGTCCCATGAGGTTCTGGACTGTCACAATGGTGTCCTTGGTTCTGGACTCTAACAACGGACCCTTGGTTCCACGAGGTTCCATTACGTCACAATGCTCTCCTTGGTTCCACAAGGCCTTGCTTTGTCACAATGGACCCTTGGTTCCATGAGCTTCCGTAGTGTAACCATGGTCTCCTGGGATCTGCATTGTCACAATGGACAATTGGTTGCATGGGAGCCTGCTGTGTCACAAGAGAGCCTTAGCTCCATGAGGTTCTGGACTGTCACAGTGGTCTCCCTGCTTCAATGAGGCCCTGGAGTGTCTCGAGGGCTGCTTGGTTCTGTGAGCTTCCACAACGTCCCAATGGTCTCCTTGTTTCTGCAGTGTCATAGTGGACTCTTGGTTCCATTAGGTTCCTAAATGTCACAGGTCTCCTTGGTTCCATGTGGCCCTGCTGTGTCACCACAGCCCCTTGGTTCCAGGAGTTTCTGGGCTGTCAACAGTGGTTCCTTTGTTCCAATCAGGCACCGCTGTGTCACACTGCACCCTGGCTTCCATGAAGTTCTTCAGTGTCACAGTGGCCCCTTGGATCCATGCGGTCCCATAGTGTCACCATGGTCTCCTTGGACCTGCATTGTCATCAGGGACCATTGGTTCCATGTGGCCTGGCTGTGTCACAGTGATGTGGATTCCGTAATTGCCTTCAGTGTCACAATGGAGCCTTGTTTCTGTGAGGCTCTGAACTGTCACAACTGTCTCCTTGGTTCCATCAGCCCCCGCTGTGTCACAAGGGTCCCCTTGGTTCCATGAGCACACCAAAGCTTTGCATAAACATTGAGCAGCACCTGCTTAACACACCTGGGAACATCTGTCTGCATTCAAAAGACAGGTCACAGCTGAGAAAGGCACCAGCAGCTTCCATCTGCAACAGAGATGCAGGGAAAGGACAAGGACAGAGAATTCAGCTGCAAGACTCCGAGAATTCTGCATCCAGACATCATTTCTGGTCCCACTGTCCCTAGTAGAAAGGTGTCATCATTCCAGGTTCCAGGCAGCCTGTACTCAGCATGTGCTTCTACAGTGGGGGTTTGTCGTTTAGGAAAACCTGCTCAGGCTTTTCCCTTCTTTCCTCACAAACAGGAATACTTGTCCTGGGCCTGGATGCAGGCAGAGCCCTGAGGAGAGCACGTGGGACATGGTGCAGTGGGCAGGGACAGCCAGCTGCAGAGTTCAGGGGGAAGGGCTTCTGGTGCAGGGCCAGGCATGTCAGTCCCAGCTGGGCCATGTCAGACATGTCCCCAGGCTGGGCTTGGGGAGCAGCTTGTCCAAACAGGGTCAGCCTGGCAAGGGGCTCATTCTTCAGTGGGCCCACACCTCCTAAGGAGACATTCAGCATCAAGATCACCTGGGGAATGCCTAAGTTGCTTCTTCTTTGAACTGAAAAAGAAAAATTACTCCCTTTTATAAAACTGAAAATCATGAGCTGTACCTTGAAATCTTCCTCCTTAAGAGAACTCCAAAGTGACTCCAAGCAGCTGCACAAGGCCTGGAGACTGGAAGACATTGGAAAGAAGACAAAGAGCTCCTGAGGGTTTTCTGTATTTTAATGATCCCCAACGGTGGATTTGGGGCTGAGTCCAGGAGCCCCAGGCACTGAGAGAAGGTTGAAGAAGCTGCTCAAGGAGTCAGAAGCAAAACTCCAAGTCCCTTGGAGCATCACTGGCCCCACTGAGGGCAGGGACTGCCAAAGGCTCCCCAGGGAGTGGTGAGAGCAGATCCTTGAGGCCAGGATTGCAGGAGCCCGAGGCTGTGAGCAGGGAACTGCAATGCTGAGCAAGGCCTGTGCTGGTTGGAGGAAGCAGAAAGGCCAAGGCCTGAGCCCAGGCCTGGGCCAGCAGGGCCTGTCCCTCACAGGTGGCTCGGGGCTGTTCCTGGAGCACTGGGATGGGAGAGGCAGCAAGGACAAATGTCATCAAGCTGTGTGACACTCCAGATGCTCATGGAACCAAGGGCCAGTGTGACACAGCGGGGCCTCATGGAAACAAGAGGCCGTGCTGAGCCTGCGCGCCTGTAACACCCCAGAACACTGAAATGCTGAGGGTGAGCAAAGGCTCCTTTACTCGAGTTTGGTGCAGAGTAGAAACCCCAGCCAGATATTCTCAAGAGGTCAAAACGACACAAAAGTGTACTGGAAAAATACAGAAAACCGAGCTCCTTTGGCAAATGATTTCATACAACATCCAATTCAACGTGCATCACTTAGCGTAGCAGGAACATCATTAACTCGGCCCATGTAAGATGGAAACCTTTAGGCATAAAAATGTTAAACTACCCAAAAACATTCCAGTAAAAGAGGATAAGAAGGTTAAAAGAGAAAAAAGAGACAGAAAGACAGAAGATCTCCAGATAGATATGCAGAGAGCTACCAGCTGCTAGGCTTCCAGTGTGGCTGAGACACAGACCCAGGAGATTTCAGGATTCAGACCAGGGCTTGACGTCATGCCCGATTTTTTAAATCCCTAGCGTTTTCTAAGCTCTCCTCTTCTCAGGGACATCTGCTTTCTTACCACGCACTGCTGTGTTTCATTGCCTTTGTGTGGGATTGATTGACGGCTCAGCCAATCAGAGCTGGGTGGGCGCTGCCCCTGCTGTGTGCTTGATTGACGGCTCAGCCAATCAGAGCTGGCTGGGCGGTGACCCTGCTGTGTGATTGATTGACGGCTCAACCAATCAGAGCTGGCTGGGCGCTGCCCCTGCTGTGTGATTGATTGACGGCTCAGCCAATCAGAGCTGGCTGGGCGCTGCCCCTGCTGTGTGATTGATTGACGGCTCAGGCAGTCACAGCTGGGTTTGCTCTGCCCCTGCTGTGTGATTGGCAGATCTGCCAGGCCATGGCTGGGGACGGGGTTCTGTCCCACCTCATTCCAAGGTCTGTCCCAGCCCCGGCCCCACTCGGGCATTCCGAGCATCCCGACGGGTCTGGGGACATTGATGTCATCCAGCCTCTGACAGCGACCATGGGGACACTGCGGAACCTCATGGAACCAAAGAGACCATTTTGACACTCTGGTGCCTCATGCAATCAGGGGCACCTTTGTGAGACTCAGGACCCCAATGGAACCAAGGGTCAGTGATGAAGCTGTGCGGCCCAGAGAACCAAGGAGCCTTTGTTACACAGCAGGGCCACATGGAGCCCAGGGGCCGTGGTGACTCTGCAGGACCTTAGGGAAGCAAGGGGCCATTGTTTACACTACAGAAGCAGGGAGAATATTGTGACAAGGAGAATATCGGGACACTACAGGGACTCCTGGAATCAAGGAGAACATTGTGACACTGTGAGGCCCCATGGAACCAAGGCAACATGGAACAGGTCTGGCTGGCTGGGCCTCCCCAGGGGCCACCTGGCAAGACTGGCTGATCCTGGAATGTTGAGGACTGCCTCTCATCAGCTCCTGGAGCACTAAGGCTCTGTGCTTTCCTTCCTATGGAAAAGTACCAGCCCCTTTTGCAGGTTCCCACGGCTGAAACTGATATTCCCCCTGAAAAAGCACTACATACAAGGCTTGCTCCCAGCCAAAATCTGCTAGGAGTAACAGCTCTGGGTGGCCACCGTTTCCTGAGGGCTGCCTCTCATCTACCACTCTAAGGGTCGGTGTGAAGTTTCCCTCATTTTTGCCTCATGACCCTCTCAAGAAGACCTCAAGGACCCCCGCCCAGGTTGACTCTGGACAATGGTTTTCTGGCCTGCTTGAGGTGGGTGCTTGCCAAGGGACTCTTTGCAGGTGTGTTGTGCTCACTGGACTGTGCTGTCATGGTACCAGCTGAAGCCTGCATGTACTGCACGACCGCACCTGTCTCTTGGAGCACCACACAATGCTCCATAAATCTCCCCGCCTCTTGGCCACAAGCCACTCGCTTTGGAAAAGGACTACAAAAGAGCGATCCTCTGGAGAAGACCCTGAGTACTCCCCACGGATGACCACCCTTCCATTGGCTGGCCCACCATGACCTTGGTCTCGTCTGTTGGTAGCTACTTCCCCCTTCCCCTCCTTTTCTCTCTCTATACTCCGTTTCCTATATCTCTCCCCTCTAGCGCAACTGAATTGTTTGGCATTCAATAAAAATGCATTGCTGTTGTTGAATAAACTGATTTGTCCCCCGCTATTTACCTGTTTGCACCTCTGAGATCGAACAATCCTCGGCCTGTGTTGGCAGATGGTGACACACCCCCACCCCCCCCCCCCCCATCCCCCATGCCCCTGCTTCTCCCAGTTGATTGCTGATCGTGGTGTGACATGGAATGGAACATCCCTTGGGCCAGTCCAGCCCAGCTGTCCCATCCCTGTTCCCTCAGGAACACTTGCCCATCCCAAGTCCATGGGTTGGAGGGGCTTGCAGACACGCCTCGTGGGGCGAGCACTGTGACAAGGACAGGAGAACAGAACAACATTTACACTTACCAAGGGCAGAGAACAGAAGAGCACAGTCTTGGAGAAACGCACAAAGGATGTAGCCGAGGCAAACGGAGCGTGCACAAAACGCAAGGAGAATGTCAGCTCAGCTCTGCAAGGCTGACAAAAGCAGAAGTTATACACAACAATAATATTGCCCTTCCTCAAAAGCGGGGATCAAAGAGCAGTCACCTAAAAAGGACAGTGCATGTTGAAGACACACTCCAAAGAACCATAGAAGGACTTGTGAGAAGGGGTGCAATTATGGCAAATAAATTCCAGGTGGGGTTAACTAATGAATACATCATCAGTGTGAGTGATAAAAGCTCCGATTGCCTGGTGGCCAGTGCACTCGAGTAGATGAAGGATTGCCCAAGTGACCACCATGGTGTAATAAAGAATACCTGCTCTCAAATCCTCAAAACTGTGTTCAAAAGTTGCTATCCAGCAGATTTCAGTATCAGTGGTGTCCCTGACTCCATTATGCCCCTTGCACACTTTCACGAGGGCCCCTTGGTTCCACGAGGCCCTGCTGGATAACAGTGGACCCTTGGTTCCATTTGGGTCTGTACTGTCAAAATGGCCTCCTTAGTTCTGCACTGCCACAATGCTCTCTCCTTGGTGCCACGAGGCCTTGGTGTGTCACAACAGCCTCTCGGTTCCATGAACTGCCATAGTGTCAGCACGGTCTCTTGCATCTGCAGTATCACGATGGACAATTGGTTACAAGCAGCCCCGCTGTGTCACAACGACTACTTGGTTCATGAGGCCCCACAGTGTCACCATGGCCCCTTGGTTCCCCGAGGCCTCGCTGTAGAACAATGGCCTCTCAGTTCCAGGAGGTTTTGTACTGTCAACAGTGCTCTCCTTGGTTCTACAGTGGCTGCTTGCTTCCATAATTCTTCCTCAGTGTCACAGTGGTCTCCTTGGTTCCATGAGGCTCTGCAATGTCCCAATATCCCATCGTTTCCATGAGCTTCTGTCCCATCAACCATGTCCTTTGCTCCAGTGAGGCCCCGCAACGGCACACCGGACCCTTGGCTCCATGAGGTTCCATAGTGTAACATGGGTGCCTTGATTCCAAGAGGTTCTGCTGGGTCACACTGGACCCTTGGTTCCATGAGGTTCCGTGGTATCGCCATGGTTTCCCTGGATCCGCAGTATCGCTACGGACCATAGGTTTCATGCAGCTTTGCTGTGCTACCGTGGCTCCTTGGTTCCATCAAGTGCCACTGTGTAACAAGGGAATCTTGGTCCCATGAGGTTCTGGACTGTCACAATGGTGTCCTTGGTTCTGGACTCTAACAACGGACCCTTGGTTCCACGAGGTTCCATTACGTCACAATGCTCTCCTTGGTTCCACAAGGCCTTGCTTTGTCACAATGGACCCTTGGTTCCATGAGCTTCCGTAGTGTAACCATGGTCTCCTGGGATCTGCATTGTCACAATGGACAATTGGTTGCATGGGAGCCTGCTGTGTCACAAGAGAGCCTTAGCTCCATGAGGTTCTGGACTGTCACAGTGGTCTCCCTGCTTCAACGAGGCCCTGGAGTGTCTCGAGGGCTGCTTGGTTCTGTGAGCTTCCACAACGTCCCAATGGTCTCCTTGTTTCTGCAGTGTCATAGCGGACTCTTGGTTCCATGAGGTTCCTAAATGTCACAGGTCTCCTTGGTTCCATGTGGCCCTGCTGTGTCACCACAGCCCCTTGGTTCCAGGAGTTTCTGGGCTGTCAGCAGTGGTTCCTTTGTTCCAATCAGGCACCGCTGTGTCACACTGCACCCTGGCTTCCATGAAGTTCTTCAGTGTCACAGTGGCCCCTTGGATCCATGCGGTCCCATAGTGTCACCATGGTCTCCTTGGACCTGCATTGTCATCAGGGACCATTGGTTCCATGTGGCCTGGCTGTGTCACAGTGATGTGGATTCCGTAATTGCCTTCAGTGTCACAATGGAGCCTTGTTTCTGTGAGGCTCTGAACTGTCACAACTGTCTCCTTGGTTCCATCAGCCCCCGCTGTGTCACAAGGATCCCCTTGGTTCCATGAGCACACCAAAGCTTTGCATAAACATTGAGCAGCACCTGCTTAACACACCTGGGAACATCTGTCTGCATTCAAAAGACAGGTCACAGCTGAGAAAGGCACCAGCAGCTTCCATCTGCAACAGAGATGCAGGGAAAGGACAAGGACAGAGAATTCAGCTGCAAGACTCCGAGAATTCTGCATCCAGACATCATTTCTGGTCCCACTGTCCCTAGTAGAAAGGTGTCATCATTCCAGGTTCCAGGCAGCCTGTACTCAGCATGTGCTTCTACAGTGGGGGTTTGTCGTTTAGGAAAACCTGCTCAGGCTTTTCCCTTCTTTCCTCACAAACAGGAATACTTGTCCTGGGCCTGGATGCAGGCAGAGCCCTGAGGAGAGCACGTGGGACATGGTGCAGTGGGCAGGGACAGCCAGCTGCAGAGTTCAGGGGGAAGGGCTTCTGGTGCAGGGCCAGGCATGTCAGTCCCAGCTGGGCCATGTCAGACATGTCCCCAGGCTGGGCTTGGGGAGCAGCTTGTCCAAACAGGGTCAGCCTGGCAAGGGGCTCATTCTTCAGCGGGCCCACACCTCCTAAGGAGACATTCAGCATCAAGATCACCTGGGGAATGCCTAAGTTGCTTCTTCTTTGAACTGAAAAAGAAAAATTACTCCCTTTTATAAAACTGAAAATCATGAGCTGTACCTTGAAATCTTCCTCCTTAAGAGAACTCCAAAGTGACTCCAAGCAGCTGCACAAGGCCTGGAGACTGGAAGACATTGGAAAGAAGACAAAGAGCTCCTGAGGGTTTTCTGTATTTTAATGATCCCCAACGGTGGATTTGGGGCTGAGTCCAGGAGCCCCAGGCACTGAGAGAAGGTTGAAGAAGCTGCTCAAGGAGTCAGAAGCAAAACTCCAAGTCCCTTGGAGCATCACTGGCCCCACTGAGGGCAGGGACTGCCAAAGGCTCCCCAGGGAGTGGTGAGAGCAGATCCTTGAGGCCAGGATTGCAGGAGCCCGAGGCTGTGAGCAGGGAACTGCAATGCTGAGCAAGGCCTGTGCTGGTTGGAGGAAGCAGAAAGGCCAAGGCCTGAGCCCAGGCCTGGGCCAGCAGGGCCTGTCCCTCACAGGTGGCTCGGGGCTGTTCCTGGAGCACTGGGATGGGAGAGGCAGCAAGGACAAATGTCATCAAGCTGTGTGACACTCCAGATGCTCATGGAACCAAGGGCCAGTGTGACACAGCGGGGCCTCATGGAAACAAGAGGCCGTGCTGAGCCTGCGCGCCTGTAACACCCCAGAACACTGAAATGCTGAGGGTGAGCAAAGGCTCCTTTACTCGAGTTTGGTGCAGAGTAGAAACCCCAGCCAGATATTCTCAAGAGGTCAAAACGACACAAAAGTGTACTGGAAAAATACAGAAAACCGAGCTCCTTTGGCAAATGATTTCATACAACATCCAATTCAACGTGCATCACTTAGCGTAGCAGGAACATCATTAACTCGGCCCATGTAAGATGGAAACCTTTAGGCATAAAAATGTTAAACTACCCAAAAACATTCCAGTAAAAGAGGATAAGAAGGTTAAAAGAGAAAAAAGAGACAGAAAGACAGAAGATCTCCAGATAGATATGCAGAGAGCTACCAGCTGCTAGGCTTCCAGTGTGGCTGAGACACAGACCCAGGAGATTTCAGGATTCAGACCAGGGCTTGACGTCATGCCCGATTTTTTAAATCCCTAGCGTTTTCTAAGCTCTCCTCTTCTCAGGGACATCTGCTTTCTTACCACGCACTGCTGTGTTTCATTGCCTTTGTGTGGGATTGATTGACGGCTCAGCCAATCAGAGCTGGGTGGGCGCTGCCCCTGCTGTGTGCTTGATTGACGGCTCAGCCAATCAGAGCTGGCTGGGCGGTGACCCTGCTGTGTGATTGATTGACGGCTCAACCAATCAGAGCTGGCTGGGCGCTGCCCCTGCTGTGTAATTGATTGACGGCTCAGCCAATCAGAGCTGGCTGGGCGCTGCCCCTGCTGTGTGATTGATTGACGGCTCAGGCAGTCACAGCTGGGTTTGCTCTGCCCCTGCTGTGTGATTGGCAGATCTGCCAGGCCATGGCTGGGGACGGGGTTCTGTCCCACCTCATTCCAAGGTCTGTCCCAGCCCCGGCCCCACTCGGGCATTCCGAGCATCCCGACGGGTCTGGGGACATTGATGTCATCCAGCCTCTGACAGCGACCATGGGGACACTGCGGAACCTCATGGAACCAAAGAGACCATTTTGACACTCTGGTGCCTCATGCAATCAGGGGCACCTTTGTGAGACTCAGGACCCCAATGGAACCAAGGGTCAGTGATGAAGCTGTGCGGCCCAGAGAACCAAGGAGCCTTTGTTACACAGCAGGGCCACATGGAGCCCAGGGGCCGTGGTGACTCTGCAGGACCTTAGGGAAGCAAGGGGCCATTGTTTACACTACAGAAGCAGGGAGAATATTGTGACAAGGAGAATATCGGGACACTACAGGGACTCCTGGAATCAAGGAGAACATTGTGACACTGTGAGGCCCCATGGAACCAAGGCAACATGGAACAGGTCTGGCTGGCTGGGCCTCCCCAGGGGCCACCTGGCAAGACTGGCTGATCCTGGAATGTTGAGGACTGCCTCTCATCAGCTCCTGGAGCACTAAGGCTCTGTGCTTTCCTTCCTATGGAAAAGTACCAGCCCCTTTTGCAGGTTCCCACGGCTGAAACTGATATTCCCCCTGAAAAAGCACTACATACAAGGCTTGCTCCCAGCCAAAATCTGCTAGGAGTAACAGCTCTGGGTGGCCACCGTTTCCTGAGGGCTGCCTCTCATCTACCACTCTAAGGGTCGGTGTGAAGTTTCCCTCATTTTTGCCTCATGACCCTCTCAAGAAGACCTCAAGGACCCCCGCCCAGGTTGACTCTGGACAATGGTTTTCTGGCCTGCTTGAGGTGGGTGCTTGCCAAGGGACTCTTTGCAGGTGTGTTGTGCTCACTGGACTGTGCTGTCATGGTACCAGCTGAAGCCTGCATGTACTGCACGACCGCACCTGTCTCTTGGAGCACCACACAATGCTCCATAAATCTCCCCGCCTCTTGGCCACAAGCCACTCGCTTTGGAAAAGGACTACAAAAGAGCGATCCTCTGGAGAAGACCCTGAGTACTCCCCACGGATGACCACCCTTCCATTGGCTGGCCCACCATGACCTTGGTCTCGTCTGTTGGTAGCTACTTCCCCCTTCCCCTCCTTTTCTCTCTCTATACTCCGTTTCCTATATCTCTCCCCTCTAGCGCAACTGAATTGTTTGGCATTCAATAAAAATGCATTGCTGTTGTTGAATAAACTGATTTGTCCCCCGCTATTTACCTGTTTGCACCTCTGAGATCGAACAATCCTCGGCCTGTGTTGGCAGATGGTGACACACCCCCACCCCCCCCCCCCCCCATCCCCCATGCCCCTGCTTCTCCCAGTTGATTGCTGATCGTGGTGTGACATGGAATGGAACATCCCTTGGGCCAGTCCAGCCCAGCTGTCCCATCCCTGTTCCCTCAGGAACACTTGCCCATCCCAAGTCCATGGGTTGGAGGGGCTTGCAGACACGCCTCGTGGGGCGAGCACTGTGACAAGGACAGGAGAACAGAACAACATTTACACTTACCAAGGGCAGAGAACAGAAGAGCACAGTCTTGGAGAAACGCACAAAGGATGTAGCCGAGGCAAACGGAGCGTGCACAAAACGCAAGGAGAATGTCAGCTCAGCTCTGCAAGGCTGACAAAAGCAGAAGTTATACACAACAATAATATTGCCCTTCCTCAAAAGCGGGGATCAAAGAGCAGTCACCTAAAAAGGACAGTGCATGTTGAAGACACACTCCAAAGAACCATAGAAGGACTTGTGAGAAGGGGTGCAATTATGGCAAATAAATTCCAGGTGGGGTTAACTAATGAATACATCATCAGTGTGAGTGATAAAAGCTCCGATTGCCTGGTGGCCAGTGCACTCGAGTAGATGAAGGATTGCCCAAGTGACCACCATGGTGTAATAAAGAATACCTGCTCTCAAATCCTCAAAACTGTGTTCAAAAGTTGCTATCCAGCAGATTTCAGTATCAGTGGTGTCCCTGACTCCATTATGCCCCTTGCACACTTTCACGAGGGCCCCTTGGTTCCACGAGGCCCTGCTGGATAACAGTGGACCCTTGGTTCCATTTGGGTCTGTACTGTCAAAATGGCCTCCTTAGTTCTGCACTGCCACAATGCTCTCTCCTTGGTGCCACGAGGCCTTGGTGTGTCACAACAGCCTCTCGGTTCCATGAACTGCCATAGTGTCAGCACGGTCTCTTGCATCTGCAGTATCACGATGGACAATTGGTTACAAGCAGCCCCGCTGTGTCACAACGACTACTTGGTTCATGAGGCCCCACAGTGTCACCATGGCCCCTTGGTTCCCCGAGGCCTCGCTGTAGAACAATGGCCTCTCAGTTCCAGGAGGTTTTGTACTGTCAACAGTGCTCTCCTTGGTTCTACAGTGGCTGCTTGCTTCCATAATTCTTCCTCAGTGTCACAGTGGTCTCCTTGGTTCCATGAGGCTCTGCAATGTCCCAATATCCCATCGTTTCCATGAGCTTCTGTCCCATCAACCATGTCCTTTGCTCCAGTGAGGCCCCGCAACGGCACACCGGACCCTTGGCTCCATGAGGTTCCATAGTGTAACATGGGTGCCTTGATTCCAAGAGGTTCTGCTGGGTCACACTGGACCCTTGGTTCCATGAGGTTCCGTGGTATCGCCATGGTTTCCCTGGATCCGCAGTATCGCTACGGACCATAGGTTTCATGCAGCTTTGCTGTGCTACCGTGGCTCCTTGGTTCCATCAAGTGCCACTGTGTAACAAGGGAATCTTGGTCCCATGAGGTTCTGGACTGTCACAATGGTGTCCTTGGTTCTGGACTCTAACAACGGACCCTTGGTTCCACGAGGTTCCATTACGTCACAATGCTCTCCTTGGTTCCACAAGGCCTTGCTTTGTCACAATGGACCCTTGGTTCCATGAGCTTCCGTAGTGTAACCATGGTCTCCTGGGATCTGCATTGTCACAATGGACAATTGGTTGCATGGGAGCCTGCTGTGTCACAAGAGAGCCTTAGCTCCATGAGGTTCTGGACTGTCACAGTGGTCTCCCTGCTTCAACGAGGCCCTGGAGTGTCTCGAGGGCTGCTTGGTTCTGTGAGCTTCCACAACGTCCCAATGGTCTCCTTGTTTCTGCAGTGTCATAGCGGACTCTTGGTTCCATGAGGTTCCTAAATGTCACAGGTCTCCTTGGTTCCATGTGGCCCTGCTGTGTCACCACAGCCCCTTGGTTCCAGGAGTTTCTGGGCTGTCAGCAGTGGTTCCTTTGTTCCAATCAGGCACCGCTGTGTCACACTGCACCCTGGCTTCCATGAAGTTCTTCAGTGTCACAGTGGCCCCTTGGATCCATGCGGTCCCATAGTGTCACCATGGTCTCCTTGGACCTGCATTGTCATCAGGGACCATTGGTTCCATGTGGCCTGGCTGTGTCACAGTGATGTGGATTCCGTAATTGCCTTCAGTGTCACAATGGAGCCTTGTTTCTGTGAGGCTCTGAACTGTCACAACTGTCTCCTTGGTTCCATCAGCCCCCGCTGTGTCACAAGGATCCCCTTGGTTCCATGAGCACACCAAAGCTTTGCATAAACATTGAGCAGCACCTGCTTAACACACCTGGGAACATCTGTCTGCATTCAAAAGACAGGTCACAGCTGAGAAAGGCACCAGCAGCTTCCATCTGCAACAGAGATGCAGGGAAAGGACAAGGACAGAGAATTCAGCTGCAAGACTCCGAGAATTCTGCATCCAGACATCATTTCTGGTCCCACTGTCCCTAGTAGAAAGGTGTCATCATTCCAGGTTCCAGGCAGCCTGTACTCAGCATGTGCTTCTACAGTGGGGGTTTGTCGTTTAGGAAAACCTGCTCAGGCTTTTCCCTTCTTTCCTCACAAACAGGAATACTTGTCCTGGGCCTGGATGCAGGCAGAGCCCTGAGGAGAGCACGTGGGACATGGTGCAGTGGGCAGGGACAGCCAGCTGCAGAGTTCAGGGGGAAGGGCTTCTGGTGCAGGGCCAGGCATGTCAGTCCCAGCTGGGCCATGTCAGACATGTCCCCAGGCTGGGCTTGGGGAGCAGCTTGTCCAAACAGGGTCAGCCTGGCAAGGGGCTCATTCTTCAGCGGGCCCACACCTCCTAAGGAGACATTCAGCATCAAGATCACCTGGGGAATGCCTAAGTTGCTTCTTCTTTGAACTGAAAAAGAAAAATTACTCCCTTTTATAAAACTGAAAATCATGAGCTGTACCTTGAAATCTTCCTCCTTAAGAGAACTCCAAAGTGACTCCAAGCAGCTGCACAAGGCCTGGAGACTGGAAGACATTGGAAAGAAGACAAAGAGCTCCTGAGGGTTTTCTGTATTTTAATGATCCCCAACGGTGGATTTGGGGCTGAGTCCAGGAGCCCCAGGCACTGAGAGAAGGTTGAAGAAGCTGCTCAAGGAGTCAGAAGCAAAACTCCAAGTCCCTTGGAGCATCACTGGCCCCACTGAGGGCAGGGACTGCCAAAGGCTCCCCAGGGAGTGGTGAGAGCAGATCCTTGAGGCCAGGATTGCAGGAGCCCGAGGCTGTGAGCAGGGAACTGCAATGCTGAGCAAGGCCTGTGCTGGTTGGAGGAAGCAGAAAGGCCAAGGCCTGAGCCCAGGCCTGGGCCAGCAGGGCCTGTCCCTCACAGGTGGCTCGGGGCTGTTCCTGGAGCACTGGGATGGGAGAGGCAGCAAGGACAAATGTCATCAAGCTGTGTGACACTCCAGATGCTCATGGAACCAAGGGCCAGTGTGACACAGCGGGGCCTCATGGAAACAAGAGGCCGTGCTGAGCCTGCGCGCCTGTAACACCCCAGAACACTGAAATGCTGAGGGTGAGCAAAGGCTCCTTTACTCGAGTTTGGTGCAGAGTAGAAACCCCAGCCAGATATTCTCAAGAGGTCAAAACGACACAAAAGTGTACTGGAAAAATACAGAAAACCGAGCTCCTTTGGCAAATGATTTCATACAACATCCAATTCAACGTGCATCACTTAGCGTAGCAGGAACATCATTAACTCGGCCCATGTAAGATGGAAACCTTTAGGCATAAAAATGTTAAACTACCCAAAAACATTCCAGTAAAAGAGGATAAGAAGGTTAAAAGAGAAAAAAGAGACAGAAAGACAGAAGATCTCCAGATAGATATGCAGAGAGCTACCAGCTGCTAGGCTTCCAGTGTGGCTGAGACACAGACCCAGGAGATTTCAGGATTCAGACCAGGGCTTGACGTCATGCCCGATTTTTTAAATCCCTAGCGTTTTCTAAGCTCTCCTCTTCTCAGGGACATCTGCTTTCTTACCACGCACTGCTGTGTTTCATTGCCTTTGTGTGGGATTGATTGACGGCTCAGCCAATCAGAGCTGGGTGGGCGCTGCCCCTGCTGTGTGCTTGATTGACGGCTCAGCCAATCAGAGCTGGCTGGGCGGTGACCCTGCTGTGTGATTGATTGACGGCTCAACCAATCAGAGCTGGCTGGGCGCTGCCCCTGCTGTGTGATTGATTGACGGCTCAGCCAATCAGAGCTGGCTGGGCGCTGCCCCTGCTGTGTGATTGATTGACGGCTCAGGCAGTCACAGCTGGGTTTGCTCTGCCCCTGCTGTGTGATTGGCAGATCTGCCAGGCCATGGCTGGGGACGGGGTTCTGTCCCACCTCATTCCAAGGTCTGTCCCAGCCCCGGCCCCACTCGGGCATTCCGAGCATCCCGACGGGTCTGGGGACATTGATGTCATCCAGCCTCTGACAGCGACCATGGGGACACTGCGGAACCTCATGGAACCAAAGAGACCATTTTGACACTCTGGTGCCTCATGCAATCAGGGGCACCTTTGTGAGACTCAGGACCCCAATGGAACCAAGGGTCAGTGATGAAGCTGTGCGGCCCAGAGAACCAAGGAGCCTTTGTTACACAGCAGGGCCACATGGAGCCCAGGGGCCGTGGTGACTCTGCAGGACCTTAGGGAAGCAAGGGGCCATTGTTTACACTACAGAAGCAGGGAGAATATTGTGACAAGGAGAATATCGGGACACTACAGGGACTCCTGGAATCAAGGAGAACATTGTGACACTGTGAGGCCCCATGGAACCAAGGCAACATGGAACAGGTCTGGCTGGCTGGGCCTCCCCAGGGGCCACCTGGCAAGACTGGCTGATCCTGGAATGTTGAGGACTGCCTCTCATCAGCTCCTGGAGCACTAAGGCTCTGTGCTTTCCTTCCTATGGAAAAGTACCAGCCCCTTTTGCAGGTTCCCACGGCTGAAACTGATATTCCCCCTGAAAAAGCACTACATACAAGGCTTGCTCCCAGCCAAAATCTGCTAGGAGTAACAGCTCTGGGTGGCCACCGTTTCCTGAGGGCTGCCTCTCATCTACCACTCTAAGGGTCGGTGTGAAGTTTCCCTCATTTTTGCCTCATGACCCTCTCAAGAAGACCTCAAGGACCCCCGCCCAGGTTGACTCTGGACAATGGTTTTCTGGCCTGCTTGAGGTGGGTGCTTGCCAAGGGACTCTTTGCAGGTGTGTTGTGCTCACTGGACTGTGCTGTCATGGTACCAGCTGAAGCCTGCATGTACTGCACGACCGCACCTGTCTCTTGGAGCACCACACAATGCTCCATAAATCTCCCCGCCTCTTGGCCACAAGCCACTCGCTTTGGAAAAGGACTACAAAAGAGCGATCCTCTGGAGAAGACCCTGAGTACTCCCCACGGATGACCACCCTTCCATTGGCTGGCCCACCATGACCTTGGTCTCGTCTGTTGGTAGCTACTTCCCCCTTCCCCTCCTTTTCTCTCTCTATACTCCGTTTCCTATATCTCTCCCCTCTAGCGCAACTGAATTGTTTGGCATTCAATAAAAATGCATTGCTGTTGTTGAATAAACTGATTTGTCCCCCGCTATTTACCTGTTTGCACCTCTGAGATCGAACAATCCTCGGCCTGTGTTGGCAGATGGTGACACACCCCCACCCCCCCCCCCCCCATCCCCCATGCCCCTGCTTCTCCCAGTTGATTGCTGATCGTGGTGTGACATGGAATGGAACATCCCTTGGGCCAGTCCAGCCCAGCTGTCCCATCCCTGTTCCCTCAGGAACACTTGCCCATCCCAAGTCCATGGGTTGGAGGGGCTTGCAGACACGCCTCGTGGGGCGAGCACTGTGACAAGGACAGGAGAACAGAACAACATTTACACTTACCAAGGGCAGAGAACAGAAGAGCACAGTCTTGGAGAAACGCACAAAGGATGTAGCCGAGGCAAACGGAGCATGCACAAAACGCAAGGAGAATGTCAGCTCAGCTCTGCAAGGCTGACAAAAGCAGAAGTTATACACAACAATAATATTGCCCTTCCTCAAAAGCGGGGATCAAAGAGCAGTCACCTAAAAAGGACAGTGCATGTTGAAGACACACTCCAAAGAACCATAGAAGGACTTGTGAGAAGGGGTGCAATTATGGCAAATAAATTCCAGGTGGGGTTAACTAATGAATACATCATCAGTGTGAGTGATAAAAGCTCCGATTGCCTGGTGGCCAGTGCACTCGAGTAGATGAAGGATTGCCCAAGTGACCACCATGGTGTAATAAAGAATACCTGCTCTCAAATCCTCAAAACTGTGTTCAAAAGTTGCTATCCAGCAGATTTCAGTATCAGTGGTGTCCCTGACTCCATTATGCCCCTTGCACACTTTCACGAGGGCCCCTTGGTTCCACGAGGCCCTGCTGGATAACAGTGGACCCTTGGTTCCATTTGGGTCTGTACTGTCAAAATGGCCTCCTTAGTTCTGCACTGCCACAATGCTCTCTCCTTGGTGCCACGAGGCCTTGGTGTGTCACAACAGCCTCTCGGTTCCATGAACTGCCATAGTGTCAGCACGGTCTCTTGCATCTGCAGTATCACGATGGACAATTGGTTACAAGCAGCCCCGCTGTGTCACAACGACTACTTGGTTCATGAGGCCCCACAGTGTCACCATGGCCCCTTGGTTCCCCGAGGCCTCGCTGTAGAACAATGGCCTCTCAGTTCCAGGAGGTTTTGTACTGTCAACAGTGCTCTCCTTGGTTCTACAGTGGCTGCTTGCTTCCATAATTCTTCCTCAGTGTCACAGTGGTCTCCTTGGTTCCATGAGGCTCTGCAATGTCCCAATATCCCATCGTTTCCATGAGCTTCTGTCCCATCAACCATGTCCTTTGCTCCAGTGAGGCCCCGCAACGGCACACCGGACCCTTGGCTCCATGAGGTTCCATAGTGTAACATGGGTGCCTTGATTCCAAGAGGTTCTGCTGGGTCACACTGGACCCTTGGTTCCATGAGGTTCCGTGGTATCGCCATGGTTTCCCTGGATCCGCAGTATCGCTACGGACCATAGGTTTCATGCAGCTTTGCTGTGCTACAGTGGCTCCTTGGTTCCATCAAGTGCCACTGTGTAACAAGGGAATCTTGGTCCCATGAGGTTCTGGACTGTCACAATGGTGTCCTTGGTTCTGGACTCTAACAACGGACCCTTGGTTCCACGAGGTTCCATTACGTCACAATGCTCTCCTTGGTTCCACAAGGCCTTGCTTTGTCACAATGGACCCTTGGTTCCATGAGCTTCCGTAGTGTAACCATGGTCTCCTGGGATCTGCATTGTCACAATGGACAATTGGTTGCATGGGAGCCTGCTGTGTCACAAGAGAGCCTTAGCTCCATGAGGTTCTGGACTGTCACAGTGGTCTCCCTGCTTCAACGAGGCCCTGGAGTGTCTCGAGGGCTGCTTGGTTCTGTGAGCTTCCACAACGTCCCAATGGTCTCCTTGTTTCTGCAGTGTCATAGCGGACTCTTGGTTCCATGAGGTTCCTAAATGTCACAGGTCTCCTTGGTTCCATGTGGCCCTGCTGTGTCACCACAGCCCCTTGGTTCCAGGAGTTTCTGGGCTGTCAGCAGTGGTTCCTTTGTTCCAATCAGGCACCGCTGTGTCACACTGCACCCTGGCTTCCATGAAGTTCTTCAGTGTCACAGTGGCCCCTTGGATCCATGCGGTCCCATAGTGTCACCATGGTCTCCTTGGACCTGCATTGTCATCAGGGACCATTGGTTCCATGTGGCCTGGCTGTGTCACAGTGATGTGGATTCCGTAATTGCCTTCAGTGTCACAATGGAGCCTTGTTTCTGTGAGGCTCTGAACTGTCACAACTGTCTCCTTGGTTCCATCAGCCCCCGCTGTGTCACAAGGGTCCCCTTGGTTCCATGAGCACACCAAAGCTTTGCATAAACATTGAGCAGCACCTGCTTAACACACCTGGGAACATCTGTCTGCATTCAAAAGACAGGTCACAGCTGAGAAAGGCACCAGCAGCTTCCATCTGCAACAGAGATGCAGGGAAAGGACAAGGACAGAGAATTCAGCTGCAAGACTCCGAGAATTCTGCATCCAGACATCATTTCTGGTCCCACTGTCCCTAGTAGAAAGGTGTCATCATTCCAGGTTCCAGGCAGCCTGTACTCAGCATGTGCTTCTACAGTGGGGGTTTGTCGTTTAGGAAAACCTGCTCAGGCTTTTCCCTTCTTTCCTCACAAACAGGAATACTTGTCCTGGGCCTGGATGCAGGCAGAGCCCTGAGGAGAGCACGTGGGACATGGTGCAGTGGGCAGGGACAGCCAGCTGCAGAGTTCAGGGGGAAGGGCTTCTGGTGCAGGGCCAGGCATGTCAGTCCCAGCTGGGCCATGTCAGACATGTCCCCAGGCTGGGCTTGGGGAGCAGCTTGTCCAAACAGGGTCAGCCTGGCAAGGGGCTCATTCTTCAGCGGGCCCACACCTCCTAAGGAGACATTCAGCATCAAGATCACCTGGGGAATGCCTAAGTTGCTTCTTCTTTGAACTGAAAAAGAAAAATTACTCCCTTTTATAAAACTGAAAATCATGAGCTGTACCTTGAAATCTTCCTCCTTAAGAGAACTCCAAAGTGACTCCAAGCAGCTGCACAAGGCCTGGAGACTGGAAGACATTGGAAAGAAGACAAAGAGCTCCTGAGGGTTTTCTGTATTTTAATGATCCCCAACGGTGGATTTGGGGCTGAGTCCAGGAGCCCCAGGCACTGAGAGAAGGTTGAAGAAGCTGCTCAAGGAGTCAGAAGCAAAACTCCAAGTCCCTTGGAGCATCACTGGCCCCACTGAGGGCAGGGACTGCCAAAGGCTCCCCAGGGAGTGGTGAGAGCAGATCCTTGAGGCCAGGATTGCAGGAGCCCGAGGCTGTGAGCAGGGAACTGCAATGCTGAGCAAGGCCTGTGCTGGTTGGAGGAAGCAGAAAGGCCAAGGCCTGAGCCCAGGCCTGGGCCAGCAGGGCCTGTCCCTCACAGGTGGCTCGGGGCTGTTCCTGGAGCACTGGGATGGGAGAGGCAGCAAGGACAAATGTCATCAAGCTGTGTGACACTCCAGATGCTCATGGAACCAAGGGCCAGTGTGACACAGCGGGGCCTCATGGAAACAAGAGGCCGTGCTGAGCCTGCGCGCCTGTAACACCCCAGAACACTGAAATGCTGAGGGTGAGCAAAGGCTCCTTTACTCGAGTTTGGTGCAGAGTAGAAACCCCAGCCAGATATTCTCAAGAGGTCAAAACGACACAAAAGTGTACTGGAAAAATACAGAAAACCGAGCTCCTTTGGCAAATGATTTCATACAACATCCAATTCAACGTGCATCACTTAGCGTAGCAGGAACATCATTAACTCGGCCCATGTAAGATGGAAACCTTTAGGCATAAAAATGTTAAACTACCCAAAAACATTCCAGTAAAAGAGGATAAGAAGGTTAAAAGAGAAAAAAGAGACAGAAAGACAGAAGATCTCCAGATAGATATGCAGAGAGCTACCAGCTGCTAGGCTTCCAGTGTGGCTGAGACACAGACCCAGGAGATTTCAGGATTCAGACCAGGGCTTGACGTCATGCCCGATTTTTTAAATCCCTAGCGTTTTCTAAGCTCTCCTCTTCTCAGGGACATCTGCTTTCTTACCACGCACTGCTGTGTTTCATTGCCTTTGTGTGGGATTGATTGACGGCTCAGCCAATCAGAGCTGGGTGGGCGCTGCCCCTGCTGTGTGCTTGATTGACGGCTCAGCCAATCAGAGCTGGCTGGGCGGTGACCCTGCTGTGTGATTGATTGACGGCTCAACCAATCAGAGCTGGCTGGGCGCTGCCCCTGCTGTGTGATTGATTGACGGCTCAGCCAATCAGAGCTGGCTGGGCGCTGCCCCTGCTGTGTGATTGATTGACGGCTCAGGCAGTCACAGCTGGGTTTGCTCTGCCCCTGCTGTGTGATTGGCAGATCTGCCAGGCCATGGCTGGGGACGGGGTTCTGTCCCACCTCATTCCAAGGTCTGTCCCAGCCCCGGCCCCACTCGGGCATTCCGAGCATCCCGACGGGTCTGGGGACATTGATGTCATCCAGCCTCTGACAGCGACCATGGGGACACTGCGGAACCTCATGGAACCAAAGAGACCATTTTGACACTCTGGTGCCTCATGCAATCAGGGGCACCTTTGTGAGACTCAGGACCCCAATGGAACCAAGGGTCAGTGATGAAGCTGTGCGGCCCAGAGAACCAAGGAGCCTTTGTTACACAGCAGGGCCACATGGAGCCCAGGGGCCGTGGTGACTCTGCAGGACCTTAGGGAAGCAAGGGGCCATTGTTTACACTACAGAAGCAGGGAGAATATTGTGACAAGGAGAATATCGGGACACTACAGGGACTCCTGGAATCAAGGAGAACATTGTGACACTGTGAGGCCCCATGGAACCAAGGCAACATGGAACAGGTCTGGCTGGCTGGGCCTCCCCAGGGGCCACCTGGCAAGACTGGCTGATCCTGGAATGTTGAGGACTGCCTCTCATCAGCTCCTGGAGCACTAAGGCTCTGTGCTTTCCTTCCTATGGAAAAGTACCAGCCCCTTTTGCAGGTTCCCACGGCTGAAACTGATATTCCCCCTGAAAAAGCACTACATACAAGGCTTGCTCCCAGCCAAAATCTGCTAGGAGTAACAGCTCTGGGTGGCCACCGTTTCCTGAGGGCTGCCTCTCATCTACCACTCTAAGGGTCGGTGTGAAGTTTCCCTCATTTTTGCCTCATGACCCTCTCAAGAAGACCTCAAGGACCCCCGCCCAGGTTGACTCTGGACAATGGTTTTCTGGCCTGCTTGAGGTGGGTGCTTGCCAAGGGACTCTTTGCAGGTGTGTTGTGCTCACTGGACTGTGCTGTCATGGTACCAGCTGAAGCCTGCATGTACTGCACGACCGCACCTGTCTCTTGGAGCACCACACAATGCTCCATAAATCTCCCCGCCTCTTGGCCACAAGCCACTCGCTTTGGAAAAGGACTACAAAAGAGCGATCCTCTGGAGAAGACCCTGAGTACTCCCCACGGATGACCACCCTTCCATTGGCTGGCCCACCATGACCTTGGTCTCGTCTGTTGGTAGCTACTTCCCCCTTCCCCTCCTTTTCTCTCTCTATACTCCGTTTCCTATATCTCTCCCCTCTAGCGCAACTGAATTGTTTGGCATTCAATAAAAATGCATTGCTGTTGTTGAATAAACTGATTTGTCCCCCGCTATTTACCTGTTTGCACCTCTGAGATCGAACAATCCTCGGCCTGTGTTGGCAGATGGTGACACACCCCCACCCCCCCCCCCCCCATCCCCCATGCCCCTGCTTCTCCCAGTTGATTGCTGATCGTGGTGTGACATGGAATGGAACATCCCTTGGGCCAGTCCAGCCCAGCTGTCCCATCCCTGTTCCCTCAGGAACACTTGCCCATCCCAAGTCCATGGGTTGGAGGGGCTTGCAGACACGCCTCGTGGGGCGAGCACTGTGACAAGGACAGGAGAACAGAACAACATTTACACTTACCAAGGGCAGAGAACAGAAGAGCACAGTCTTGGAGAAACGCACAAAGGATGTAGCCGAGGCAAACGGAGCATGCACAAAACGCAAGGAGAATGTCAGCTCAGCTCTGCAAGGCTGACAAAAGCAGAAGTTATACACAACAATAATATTGCCCTTCCTCAAAAGCGGGGATCAAAGAGCAGTCACCTAAAAAGGACAGTGCATGTTGAAGACACACTCCAAAGAACCATAGAAGGACTTGTGAGAAGGGGTGCAATTATGGCAAATAAATTCCAGGTGGGGTTAACTAATGAATACATCATCAGTGTGAGTGATAAAAGCTCCGATTGCCTGGTGGCCAGTGCACTCGAGTAGATGAAGGATTGCCCAAGTGACCACCATGGTGTAATAAAGAATACCTGCTCTCAAATCCTCAAAACTGTGTTCAAAAGTTGCTATCCAGCAGATTTCAGTATCAGTGGTGTCCCTGACTCCATTATGCCCCTTGCACACTTTCACGAGGGCCCCTTGGTTCCACGAGGCCCTGCTGGATAACAGTGGACCCTTGGTTCCATTTGGGTCTGTACTGTCAAAATGGCCTCCTTAGTTCTGCACTGCCACAATGCTCTCTCCTTGGTGCCACGAGGCCTTGGTGTGTCACAACAGCCTCTCGGTTCCATGAACTGCCATAGTGTCAGCACGGTCTCTTGCATCTGCAGTATCACGATGGACAATTGGTTACAAGCAGCCCCGCTGTGTCACAACGACTACTTGGTTCATGAGGCCCCACAGTGTCACCATGGCCCCTTGGTTCCCCGAGGCCTCGCTGTAGAACAATGGCCTCTCAGTTCCAGGAGGTTTTGTACTGTCAACAGTGCTCTCCTTGGTTCTACAGTGGCTGCTTGCTTCCATAATTCTTCCTCAGTGTCACAGTGGTCTCCTTGGTTCCATGAGGCTCTGCAATGTCCCAATATCCCATCGTTTCCATGAGCTTCTGTCCCATCAACCATGTCCTTTGCTCCAGTGAGGCCCCGCAACGGCACACCGGACCCTTGGCTCCATGAGGTTCCATAGTGTAACATGGGTGCCTTGATTCCAAGAGGTTCTGCTGGGTCACACTGGACCCTTGGTTCCATGAGGTTCCGTGGTATCGCCATGGTTTCCCTGGATCCGCAGTATCGCTACGGACCATAGGTTTCATGCAGCTTTGCTGTGCTACAGTGGCTCCTTGGTTCCATCAAGTGCCACTGTGTAACAAGGGAATCTTGGTCCCATGAGGTTCTGGACTGTCACAATGGTGTCCTTGGTTCTGGACTCTAACAACGGACCCTTGGTTCCACGAGGTTCCATTACGTCACAATGCTCTCCTTGGTTCCACAAGGCCTTGCTTTGTCACAATGGACCCTTGGTTCCATGAGCTTCCGTAGTGTAACCATGGTCTCCTGGGATCTGCATTGTCACAATGGACAATTGGTTGCATGGGAGCCTGCTGTGTCACAAGAGAGCCTTAGCTCCATGAGGTTCTGGACTGTCACAGTGGTCTCCCTGCTTCAACGAGGCCCTGGAGTGTCTCGAGGGCTGCTTGGTTCTGTGAGCTTCCACAACGTCCCAATGGTCTCCTTGTTTCTGCAGTGTCATAGCGGACTCTTGGTTCCATGAGGTTCCTAAATGTCACAGGTCTCCTTGGTTCCATGTGGCCCTGCTGTGTCACCACAGCCCCTTGGTTCCAGGAGTTTCTGGGCTGTCAGCAGTGGTTCCTTTGTTCCAATCAGGCACCGCTGTGTCACACTGCACCCTGGCTTCCATGAAGTTCTTCAGTGTCACAGTGGCCCCTTGGATCCATGCGGTCCCATAGTGTCACCATGGTCTCCTTGGACCTGCATTGTCATCAGGGACCATTGGTTCCATGTGGCCTGGCTGTGTCACAGTGATGTGGATTCCGTAATTGCCTTCAGTGTCACAATGGAGCCTTGTTTCTGTGAGGCTCTGAACTGTCACAACTGTCTCCTTGGTTCCATCAGCCCCCGCTGTGTCACAAGGGTCCCCTTGGTTCCATGAGCACACCAAAGCTTTGCATAAACATTGAGCAGCACCTGCTTAACACACCTGGGAACATCTGTCTGCATTCAAAAGACAGGTCACAGCTGAGAAAGGCACCAGCAGCTTCCATCTGCAACAGAGATGCAGGGAAAGGACAAGGACAGAGAATTCAGCTGCAAGACTCCGAGAATTCTGCATCCAGACATCATTTCTGGTCCCACTGTCCCTAGTAGAAAGGTGTCATCATTCCAGGTTCCAGGCAGCCTGTACTCAGCATGTGCTTCTACAGTGGGGGTTTGTCGTTTAGGAAAACCTGCTCAGGCTTTTCCCTTCTTTCCTCACAAACAGGAATACTTGTCCTGGGCCTGGATGCAGGCAGAGCCCTGAGGAGAGCACGTGGGACATGGTGCAGTGGGCAGGGACAGCCAGCTGCAGAGTTCAGGGGGAAGGGCTTCTGGTGCAGGGCCAGGCATGTCAGTCCCAGCTGGGCCATGTCAGACATGTCCCCAGGCTGGGCTTGGGGAGCAGCTTGTCCAAACAGGGTCAGCCTGGCAAGGGGCTCATTCTTCAGCGGGCCCACACCTCCTAAGGAGACATTCAGCATCAAGATCACCTGGGGAATGCCTAAGTTGCTTCTTCTTTGAACTGAAAAAGAAAAATTACTCCCTTTTATAAAACTGAAAATCATGAGCTGTACCTTGAAATCTTCCTCCTTAAGAGAACTCCAAAGTGACTCCAAGCAGCTGCACAAGGCCTGGAGACTGGAAGACATTGGAAAGAAGACAAAGAGCTCCTGAGGGTTTTCTGTATTTTAATGATCCCCAACGGTGGATTTGGGGCTGAGTCCAGGAGCCCCAGGCACTGAGAGAAGGTTGAAGAAGCTGCTCAAGGAGTCAGAAGCAAAACTCCAAGTCCCTTGGAGCATCACTGGCCCCACTGAGGGCAGGGACTGCCAAAGGCTCCCCAGGGAGTGGTGAGAGCAGATCCTTGAGGCCAGGATTGCAGGAGCCCGAGGCTGTGAGCAGGGAACTGCAATGCTGAGCAAGGCCTGTGCTGGTTGGAGGAAGCAGAAAGGCCAAGGCCTGAGCCCAGGCCTGGGCCAGCAGGGCCTGTCCCTCACAGGTGGCTCGGGGCTGTTCCTGGAGCACTGGGATGGGAGAGGCAGCAAGGACAAATGTCATCAAGCTGTGTGACACTCCAGATGCTCATGGAACCAAGGGCCAGTGTGACACAGCGGGGCCTCATGGAAACAAGAGGCCGTGCTGAGCCTGCGCGCCTGTAACACCCCAGAACACTGAAATGCTGAGGGTGAGCAAAGGCTCCTTTACTCGAGTTTGGTGCAGAGTAGAAACCCCAGCCAGATATTCTCAAGAGGTCAAAACGACACAAAAGTGTACTGGAAAAATACAGAAAACCGAGCTCCTTTGGCAAATGATTTCATACAACATCCAATTCAACGTGCATCACTTAGCGTAGCAGGAACATCATTAACTCGGCCCATGTAAGATGGAAACCTTTAGGCATAAAAATGTTAAACTACCCAAAAACATTCCAGTAAAAGAGGATAAGAAGGTTAAAAGAGAAAAAAGAGACAGAAAGACAGAAGATCTCCAGATAGATATGCAGAGAGCTACCAGCTGCTAGGCTTCCAGTGTGGCTGAGACACAGACGCAGGAGATTTCAGGATTCAGACCAGGGCTTGACGTCATGCCCGATTTTTTAAATCCCTAGCGTTTTCTAAGCTCTCCTCTTTTCAGGGACATCTGCTTTCTTACCACGCACTGCTGTGTTTCATTGCCTTTGTGTGGGATTGATTGACGGCTCAGCCAATCAGAGCTGGGTGGGCGCTGCCCCTGCTGTGTGCTTGATTGACGGCTCAGCCAATCAGAGCTGGCTGGGCGGTGACCCTGCTGTGTGATTGATTGACGGCTCAACCAATCAGAGCTGGCTGGGCGCTGCCCCTGCTGTGTGATTGATTGACGGCTCAGCCAATCAGAGCTGGCTGGGCACTGCCCCTGCTGTGTGATTGATTGACGGCTCAGGCAGTCACAGCTGGGTTTGCTCTGCCCCTGCTGTGTGATTGGCAGATCTGCCAGGCCATGGCTGGGGACGGGGTTCTGTCCCACCTCATTCCAAGGTCTGTCCCAGCCCCGGCCCCACTCGGGCATTCCGAGCATCCCGACGGGTCTGGGGACATTGATGTCATCCAGCCTCTGACAGCGACCATGGGGACACTGCGGAACCTCATGGAACCAAAGAGACCATTTTGACACTCTGGTGCCTCATGCAATCAGGGGCACCTTTGTGAGACTCAGGACCCCAATGGAACCAAGGGTCAGTGATGAAACTGTGCGGCCCAGAGAACCAAGGAGCCTTTGTTACACAGCAGGGCCACATGGAGCCCAGGGGCCGTGGTGACTCTGCAGGACCTTAGGGAAGCAAGGGGCCATTGTTTACACTACAGAAGCAGGGAGAATATTGTGACAAGGAGAATATCGGGACACTACAGGGACTCCTGGAATCAAGGAGAACATTGTGACACTGTGAGGCCCCATGGAACCAAGGCAACATGGAACAGGTCTGGCTGGCTGGGCCTCCCGGGGGCCACCTGGCAAGACTGGCTGATCCTGGAATGTTGAGGACTGCCTCTCATCAGCTCCTGGAGCACTAAGGCTCTGTGCTTTCCTTCCTATGGAAAAGTACCAGCCCCTTTTGCAGGTTCCCACGGCTGAAACTGATATTCCCCCTGAAAAAGCACTACATACAAGGCTTGCTCCCAGCCAAAATCTGCTAGGAGTAACAGCTCTGGGTGGCCACCGTTTCCTGAGGGCTGCCTCTCATCTACCACTCTAAGGGTCGGTGTGAAGTTTCCCTCATTTTTGCCTCATGACCCTCTCAAGAAGACCTCAAGGACCCCCGCCCAGGTTGACTCTGGACAATGGTTTTCTGGCCTGCTTGAGGTGGGTGCTTGCCAAGGGACTCTTTGCAGGTGTGTTGTGCTCACTGGACTGTGCTGTCATGGTACCAGCTGAAGCCTGCATGTACTGCACGACCGCACCTGTCTCTTGGAGCACCACACAATGCTCCATAAATCTCCCCGCCTCTTGGCCACAAGCCACTCGCTTTGGAAAAGGACTATAAAAGAGCGATCCTCTGGAGAAGACCCTGAGTACTCCCCACGGATGACCACCCTTCCATTGGCTGGCCCACCATGACCTTGGTCTCGTCTGTTGGTAGCTACTTCCCCCTTCCCCTCCTTTTCTCTCTCTATACTCCGTTTCCTATATCTCTCCCCTCTAGTGCAACTGAATTGTTTGGCATTCAATAAAAATGCATTGCTGTTGTTGAATAAACTGATTTGTCCCCCGCTATTTACCTGTTTGCACCTCTGAGATCGAACAATCCTCGGCCTGTGTTGGCAGATGGTGACACACCCCCCCCCCCCCCATCCCCCATGCCCCTGCTTCTCCCAGTTGATTGCTGATCGTGGTGTGACATGGAATGGAACATCCCTTGGGCCAGTCCAGCCCAGCTGTCCCATCCCTGTTCCCTCAGGAACACTTGCCCATCCCAAGTCCATGGGTTGGAGGGGCTTGCAGACACGCCTCGTGGGGCGAGCACTGTGACAAGGACAGGAGAACAGAACAACATTTACACTTACCAAGGGCAGAGAACAGAAGAGCACAGTCTTGGAGAAACGCACAAAGGATGTAGCCGAGGCAAACGGAGCGTGCACAAAACGCAAGGAGAATGTCAGCTCAGCTCTGCAAGGCTGACAAAAGCAGAAGTTATACACAACAATAATATTGCCCTTCCTCAAAAGCGGGGATCAAAGAGCAGTCACCTAAAAAGGACAGTGCATGTTGAAGACACACTCCAAAGAACCATAGAAGGACTTGTGAGAAGGGGTGCAATTATGGCAAATAAATTCCAGGTGGGGTTAACTAATGAATACATCATCAGTGTGAGTGATAAAAGCTCCGATTGCCTGGTGGCCAGTGCACTCGAGTAGATGAAGGATTGCCCAAGTGACCACCATGGTGTAATAAAGAATACCTGCTCTCAAATCCTCAAAACTGTGTTCAAAAGTTATTATCCAGCAGATTTCAGTATCAGTGGTGTCCCTGACTCCATTATGCCCCTTGCACACTTTCACGAGGGCCCCTTGGTTCCACGAGGCCCTGCTGGATAACAGTGGACCCTTGGTTCCATTTGGGTCTGTACTGTCAAAATGGCCTCCTTAGTTCTGCACTGCCACAATGCTCTCTCCTTGGTGCCACGAGGCCTTGGTGTGTCACAACAGCCTCTCAGTTCCATGAACTGCCATAGTGTCAGCACGGTCTCTTGCATCTGCAGTATCACGATGGACAATTGGTTACAAGCAGCCCCGCTGTGTCACAACGACTACTTGGTTCATGAGGCCCCACAGTGTCACCATGGCCCCTTGGTTCCCCGAGGCCTCGCTGTAGAACAATGGCCTCTCAGTTCCAGGAGGTTTTGTACTGTCAACAGTGCTCTCCTTGGTTCTACAGTGGCTGCTTGCTTCCATAATTCTTCCTCAGTGTCACAGTGGTCTCCTTGGTTCCATGAGGCTCTGCAATGTCCCAATATCCCATCGTTTCCATGAGCTTCTGTCCCATCAACCATGTCCTTTGCTCCAGTGAGGCCCCGCAACGGCACACCGGACCCTTGGCTCCATGAGGTTCCATAGTGTAACATGGGTGCCTTGATTCCAAGAGGTTCTGCTGGGTCACACTGGACCCTTGGTTCCATGAGGTTCCGTGGTATCGCCATGGTTTCCCTGGATCCGCAGTATCGCTACGGACCATAGGTTTCATGCAGCTTTGCTGTGCTACAGTGGCTCCTTGGTTCCATCAAGTGCCACTGTGTAACAAGGGAATCTTGGTCCCATGAGGTTCTGGACTGTCACAATGGTGTCCTTGGTTCTGGACTCTAACAACGGACCCTTGGTTCCACGAGGTTCCATTACGTCACAATGCTCTCCTTGGTTCCACAAGGCCTTGCTTTGTCACAATGGACCCTTGGTTCCATGAGCTTCCGTAGTGTAACCATGGTCTCCTGGGATCTGCATTGTCACAATGGACAATTGGTTGCATGGGAGCCTGCTGTGTCACAAGAGAGCCTTAGCTCCATGAGGTTCTGGACTGTCACAGTGGTCTCCCTGCTTCAACGAGGCCCTGGAGTGTCTCGAGGGCTGCTTGGTTCTGTGAGCTTCCACAACGTCCCAATGGTCTCCTTGTTTCTGCAGTGTCATAGCGGACTCTTGGTTCCATGAGGTTCCTAAATGTCACAGGTCTCCTTGGTTCCATGTGGCCCTGCTGTGTCACCACAGCCCCTTGGTTCCAGGAGTTTCTGGGCTGTCAGCAGTGGTTCCTTTGTTCCAATCAGGCACCGCTGTGTCACACTGCACCCTGGCTTCCATGAAGTTCTTCAGTGTCACAGTGGCCCCTTGGATCCATGCGGTCCCATAGTGTCACCATGGTCTCCTTGGACCTGCATTGTCATCAGGGACCATTGGTTCCATGTGGCCTGGCTGTGTCACAGTGATGTGGATTCCGTAATTGCCTTCAGTGTCACAATGGAGCCTTGTTTCTGTGAGGCTCTGAACTGTCACAACTGTCTCCTTGGTTCCATCAGCCCCCGCTGTGTCACAAGGGTCCCCTTGGTTCCATGAGCACACCAAAGCTTTGCATAAACATTGAGCAGCACCTGCTTAACACACCTGGGAACATCTGTCTGCATTCAAAAGACAGGTCACAGCTGAGAAAGGCACCAGCAGCTTCCATCTGCAACAGAGATGCAGGGAAAGGACAAGGACAGAGAATTCAGCTGCAAGACTCCGAGAATTCTGCATCCAGACATCATTTCTGGTCCCACTGTCCCTAGTAGAAAGGTGTCATCATTCCAGGTTCCAGGCAGCCTGTACTCAGCATGTGCTTCTACAGTGGGGGTTTGTCGTTTAGGAAAACCTGCTCAGGCTTTTCCCTTCTTTCCTCACAAACAGGAATACTTGTCCTGGGCCTGGATGCAGGCAGAGCCCTGAGGAGAGCACGTGGGACATGGTGCAGTGGGCAGGGACAGCCAGCTGCAGAGTTCAGGGGGAAGGGCTTCTGGTGCAGGGCCAGGCATGTCAGTCCCAGCTGGGCCATGTCAGACATGTCCCCAGGCTGGGCTTGGGGAGCAGCTTGTCCAAACAGGGTCAGCCTGGCAAGGGGCTCATTCTTCAGTGGGCCCACACCTCCTAAGGAGACATTCAGCATCAAGATCACCTGGGGAATGCCTAAGTTGCTTCTTCTTTGAACTGAAAAAGAAAAATTACTCCCTTTTATAAAACTGAAAATCATGAGCTGTACCTTGAAATCTTCCTCCTTAAGAGAACTCCAAAGTGACTCCAAGCAGCTGCACAAGGCCTGGAGACTGGAAGACATTGGAAAGAAGACAAAGAGCTCCTGAGGGTTTTCTGTATTTTAATGATCCCCAACGGTGGATTTGGGGCTGAGTCCAGGAGCCCCAGGCACTGAGAGAAGGTTGAAGAAGCTGCTCAAGGAGTCAGAAGCAAAACTCCAAGTCCCTTGGAGCATCACTGGCCCCACTGAGGGCAGGGACTGCCAAAGGCTCCCCAGGGAGTGGTGAGAGCAGATCCTTGAGGCCAGGATTGCAGGAGCCCGAGGCTGTGAGCAGGGAACTGCAATGCTGAGCAAGGCCTGGGCTGGTTGGAGGAAGCAGAAAGGCCAAGGCCTGAGCCCAGGCCTGGGCCAGCAGGGCCTGTCCCTCACAGGTGGCTCGGGGCTATTCCTGGAGCACTGGGATGGGAGAGGCAGCAAGGACAAATGTCATCAAGCTGTGTGACACTCCAGATGCTCATGGAACCAAGGGCCAGTGTGACACAGCGGGGCCTCATGGAAACAAGAGGCCGTGCTGAGCCTGCGCGCCTGTAACACCCCAGAACACTGAAATGCTGAGGGTGAGCAAAGGCTCCTTTACTCGAGTTTGGTGCAGAGTAGAAACCCCAGCCAGATATTCTCAAGAGGTCAAAACGACACAAAAGTGTACTGGAAAAATACAGAAAACCGAGCTCCTTTGGCAAATGATTTCATACAACATCCAATTCAACGTGCATCACTTAGCGTAGCAGGAACATCATTAACTCGGCCCATGTAAGATGGAAACCTTTAGGCATAAAAATGTTAAACTACCCAAAAACATTCCAGTAAAAGAGGATAAGAAGGTAAAAAGAGAAAAAAGAGACAGAAAGACAGAAGATCTCCAGATAGATATGCAGAGAGCTACCAGCTGCTAGGCTTCCAGTGTGGCTGAGACACAGACCCAGGAGATTTCAGGATTCAGACCAGGGCTTGACGTCATGCCCGATTTTTTAAATCCCTAGCGTTTTCTAAGCTCTCCTCTTTTCAGGGACATCTGCTTTCTTACCACGCACTGCTGTGTTTCATTGCCTTTGTGTGGGATTGATTGACGGCTCAGCCAATCAGAGCTGGGTGGGCGCTGCCCCTGCTGTGTGATTGATTGACGGCTCAGCCAATCAGAGCTGGCTGGGCGGTGACCCTGCTGTGTGATTGATTGACGGCTCAACCAATCAGAGCTGGCTGGGCGCTGCCCCTGCTGTGTGATTGATTGGCGGCTCAGCCAATCAGAGCTGGCTGGGCGCTGCCCCTGCTGTGTGATTGGCAGATCTGCCAGGCCATGGCTGGGGACGGGGCTCTGTCCCACCTCATTCCAAGGTCTGTCCCAGCCCCGGCCCCACTCGGGCATTCCGAGCATCCCGACGGGTCTGGGGACATTGATGTCATCCAGCCTCTGACAGCGACCATGGGGACACTGCGGAACCTCATGGAACCAAAGAGACCATTTTGACACTCTGGTGCCTCATGCAATCAGGGGCACCTTTGTGAGACTCAGGACCCCAATGGAACCAAGGGTCAGTGATGAAGCTGTGCGGCCCAGAGAACCAAGGAGCCTTTGTTACACAGCAGGGCCACATGGAGCCCAGGGGCCATGGTGACTCTGCAGGACCTTAGGGAAGCAAGGGGCCATTGTTTACACTACAGAAGCAGGGAGAATATTGTGACAAGGAGAATATCGGGACACTACAGGGACTCCTGGAATCAAGGAGAACATTGTGACACTGTGAGGCCCCATGGAACCAAGGCAACATGGAACAGGTCTGGCTGGCTGGGCCTCCCGGGGGCCACCTGGCAAGACTGGCTGATCCTGGAATGTTGAGGACTGCCTCTCATCAGCTCCTGGAGCACTAAGGCTCTGTGCTTTCCTTCCTATGGAAAAGTACCAGCCCCTTTTGCAGGTTCCCACGGCTGAAACTGATATTCCCCCTGAAAAAGCACTACATACAAGGCTTGCTCCCAGCCAAAATCTGCTAGGAGTAACAGCTCTGGGTGGCCACCGTTTCCTGAGGGCTGCCTCTCATCTACCACTCTAAGGGTTGGTGTGAAGTTTCCCTCATTTTTGCCTCATGACCCTCTCAAGAAGACCTCAAGGACCCCCGCCCAGGTTGACTCTGGACAATGGTTTTCTGGCCTGCTTGAGGTGGGTGCTTGCCAAGGGACTCTTTGCAGGTGTGTTGTGCTCACTGGACTGTGCTGTCATGGTACCAGCTGAAGCCTGCATGTACTGCACGACCGCACCTGTCTCTTGGAGCACCACACAATGCTCCATAAATCTCCCCGCCTCTTGGCCACAAGCCACTCGCTTTGGAAAAGGACTATAAAAGAGCGATCCTCTGGAGAAGACCCTGAGTACTCCCCACGGATGACCACCCTTCCATTGGCTGGCCCACCATGACCTTGGTCTCGTCTGTTGGTAGCTACTTCCCCCTTCCCCTCCTTTTCTCTCTCTATACTCCGTTTCCTATATCTCTCCCCTCTAGCGCAACTGAATTGTTTGGCATTCAATAAAAATGCATTGCTGTTGTTGAATAAACTGATTTGTCCCCCGCTATTTACCTGTTTGCACCTCTGAGATCGAACAATCCTCGGCCTGTGTTGGCAGATGGTGACACACACCCCCCCCCCCCATCCCCCATGCCCCTGCTTCTCCCAGTTGATTGCTGATCGTGCTGTGACATGGAATGGAACATCCCTTGCGCCAGTCCAGCCCAGCTGTCCCATCCCTGTTCCCTCAGGAACACTTGCCCATCCCAAGTCCATGGGTTGGAGGGGCTTGCAGACACGCCTCGTGGGGCGAGCACTGTGACAAGGACAGGAGAACAGAACAACATTTACACTTACCAAGGGCAGAGAACAGAAGAGCACAGTCTTGGAGAAACGCACAAAGGATGTAGCCGAGGCAAACGGAGCGTGCACAAAACGCAAGGAGAATGTCAGCTCAGCTCTGCAAGGCTGACAAAAGCAGAAGTTATACACAACAATATTATTGCCCTTCCTCAAAAGCGGGGATCAAAGAGCAGTAACCTAAAAAGGACAGTGCATGTTGAAGACACACTCCAAAGAACCATAGAAGGACTTGTGAGAAGGGGTGCAATTATGGCAAATAAATTCCAGGTGGGGTTAACTAATGAATACATCATCAGTGTGAGTGATAAAAGCTCCGATTGCCTGGTGGCCAGTGCACTCGAGTAGATGAAGGATTGCCCAAGCGACCACCATGGTGTAATAAAGAATACCTGCTCTCAAATCCTCAAAACTGTGTTCAAAAGTTGCTATCCAGCAGATTTCAGTATCAGTGGTGTCCCTGACTCCATTATGCCTGCTCTGCTGTAAAAGCATTATTTTCTCAGTGAGCATGGACAACAGTTAGAGTGTCGTCTTTTAAGATTCCCTGCACTCCACTTATGGTGGCAAAAGCAGTGCCTTGACTGTAATCATAAAAGTGATTACAGCTTCATTGCTTTGACATCATGTAGGATGCTTCCTCCATCTGCTGTGGTCAGCATTAAGTAACAGATTTCTCAGTTTCTAGGAAGAGTCTAGCAAACAATCACCTTGCTCCTTCTCTTGCATTTATTCATCACTGCTATGCTGCTATACAGACAGGTAGTCTGTTTATGATTCAACAATTCAATGGGACATCAAGTAAATAACAAAGCAAAACTAACTACCGAAAGCACTATAAGGGCCAGAGATTAGCTTGGATCAAAACAGGTATTCTCCTAGCATTGTTTACAAACGACTCAGCATGTGAAACAGAAGGCACAATGTAGTTTGTGCCTTGTTTTGGGCATGCCCGGAAGAAGGAAATTCTGATTTCACATATGGGAAAAGAAATGTTGACATTTGAATGAGATTGTTCATACCCCAGAAAAGGTTGCTTTGAAAGGTTGTGGAAGTCCTGTGTGGAAACACGGCTTTACAAGTCCTTTCCACCAAGAGACAACAGCTGCAGAACATCTGGGAGTGCCAGTGTTGAGAGCACCAGCAAAGATCAAAGTGGAGAAGTTGGTGAACAATGGCAGTGGCCTGGCGGAGAGCAAGTGGGGTGCTGGCTGTGGGACCAGGGGAGTCCTGACTGATTTAGGAGGCGTGTGATGGCCTGTGTCAGCAAGCGGAGTAGTGCTGTGGCCTTGGGACACTGCGAATACTGGAATTCAGTGGGGTCACTGGGGCAGGCTGAGTGTCTGAGGTGCTGGAGGGACCCAGGTTGCCCACATGTAAACATCCAGTCTCACTCTTGCCAGCCACAGAAAGGAGCAGGATGTGGCTGCTGGCGATGCCTGTCATGTATATGTAGTGTATATGCGTGCTATCCCAGCCTGCTGGGAACACTTCTTCTTTGGGACTGCTTGGGCTGAGGGAGAGAAAGCAGTGGTAGTTTCTGAGGTTTCGATTTTGCTCGAGTTTCTCAGGCTGTTTCTGGAGCCACCCAGAGTTCTCTTCCTTGAAGCATTTCAAGTCCTGCTAATTTTCAAAATTCAAACAGACACAGCCCTAAGCTAGTTGATCTGACTTCAGAGCTATTCTTACGCTGAGCTGTTGGATGATCTGATCTCCTGAGAGGTCTTCCATCTCAGTTTATGACCTGGTTCTGGTGAAAAGTAGGATCTTTTAGCCTGGAGAAGAGAGGTTTCTGGAGAGACAGTATTGTGGCCTTTGAATATGTAAAGAGGGTATAAGACAAATGGAGAAAGACTTTTTAGGAAGGTTTGCAGAGACAGGACAAGGGGCCATGCTTTCAAACTGAGACTAGGTTTAGATTGGCTAAAAGGAAAAACTTTTCTACAGTGAAGCTGGTGAGACACTCAAACGGCTGTTCCAGAGAAGTTGTGGATGCCCCATCATTGAGAGTTCTCCTTATCAGTTTGGCTAGTCTTGAGCAATTTGATCTACTGTAAGATCTACCTGGCAAGGAAGTTGGACTAGATGATCTTTAATCACAGACTGTTGTATGATTCCGTGAAAGACAGAATGCAATAAAGTTCATATTTCAGATTTTGGTGCAGACATATTTATAATTTCTCACTTTATGCATCATTGCAATGACAACTTGTTAGCTTCTGAAATGATCAGAATGATTAGCTGAGATTGATTTCCTTCCTTAGTTTCATTTTCCCTGTTATTCCTTCACTCTTGGACTTTTTTTTCACTAGATTTCCTCTTTCAGTAAACTGCCCTTAAGTATCACTTTGCTCCCCACCTGGCTTTTTTTTTTTTTTTCAATGACACCTTTTCACTGGTTCGTTTTGGGCCTTTGCTGCTTGAAGTCCAGCAGCCTCCTTGTCTGAGCATTACGGAGCTTTCTTTACAGCTTCATCACTATGCAAAAAGCCATAAATTACTGTGTTCCATCTCACATACCATCAAGTATCACACTTATATTCCCTCTGCTGAATAACTGGTTGGCTTACATAGACCAGTCAAATACCAGGAAATCCAGATGGCAGCAAGAATCTTGTAGACTACTCCCGCTGTTCATTTAAATTCTGGAGAAGTCACGTGAGGTATCACATTCTCTTGAAAGAAGTGTCTATCATCTCGGACATTCTAGAATAGCTCTTAATATTGTCATGAGTTTCTGGCTAGACTTTTTAGTATGCAAATTCAAATGATCTGAAATGATAGAACTTCAAGAATTTTTTTTCCCAGAATCGAAGTATGATGGAGTTACATAGGGAGAATCTTAATCTTAGTTATTCTATTCCATCTCACATCATGGTTGGGGGCAGTTAGAAGGGAGTATCTTTGGGGGACAATGGGTTCCGGTGTAGTCAGTAAGCTGGGCAGAGGAGCCATCAGGTATTTTCTGTTGTTGGGGGGGGGGAATTCGTGTGAACTCTTCCTTTCTTGTACCCTGCCACTAGTATTGTTGCTAAAATTGTTTGTTTTCTCATCCAAGTGACAAAATCAGCACACTTAATGAGGGATGAAGAGGGAGCAGCGACCTCAGAACAGGAGGAAGAAGAAGCAGAGCCTGCTGTCCTCCAGAAGAAAAAAACACTACCAGCCAACTTTGCATCATCTGTGAACTTCCTGGGCGTGTACTCTATCCCCTTGTCCAGATCACTGAGCAAGATATTAAACAGGACTGGGCCCAAGACCGAGCCTTGGGGACCAGCTGGATGAACTCTATTTCCCACCACTCTGTGGGCCTGGCCATCACCCAGTTTGTCACCCAGCAAACAGCCCACCCATGCAAACCATAAGCAGACAGTTTCTTCAGGAGAATGATGTGAGACTCATTGCAAAAAGGATCAGGGAGATGCCTAGGAAGAGTCTCAGGTGAATCCAGGAGACTATAGTGGAGGACTATTCAGTTTTCCAATCAATTTGCTTAAAAAACTCTACAAAACTGTAATAAACAAATAAACAAAAAAAGCAGACCAAACAAACAAACAAAAAACCCCAACCAATAATCCCCAAAGAGACAAAAAAAGCCCCCCAAAAAACCCACCCAAAACTGAAAAAAAACCCCAAACCCAATACAAAGAATCAGGGTGAAGGTTTTTAGCAACTTTAGAAATAACAAAACAAAACAAAACAAAAAAACCCCAGAAAGTCACATTTCTAAAGGTGCTGTCCCAGCCTCTTCTCTCAGCAGGGAGGACATCCTGAAGTGGAGCCAGTTGGAAGAAAGCGGGACAGGGCAGCACCTGGGCCATTGTCACAGGACGGCCCTGTGGCTGCCCCATTGCCAAAACCTGGACACATAAATCAAACACAGGTATGCACATGTGCTTAGACACAGCAAAAATATATTTGTCTGAAAAGAATACTGGTCCATTTCTATCACTGGAAAGAGCATAATGCCTCGTCTCAGCTTTCTTTTCAGTCATTACAAATGTTTCGAAAATAAAGGAGTGCAGAAAATGGAAATATCCAAGATCAACATGAAGACCAATAACAACGATACCATTTTTGAAACTGCATTGGGAATCCTCTGCAGAAATTGACTCAGAGCTCTAAGATTTACAAAAAAGACCAAGAGGATTGGAGTCAATACAACACAGTGTCTGGAGACTTCAGCTGGTTGCCTTGATTTCTCAAATATGATGGAGGAAGCACCTTAGCAACTACAGCTGCCAGTTCTCTCAGGGCCCTGACATGCCTCTGGGTGGGTGCCATGGTCTTGCATGCTCAGGTTCCTCAAGTGGTCTGAAAGCTGACCTGCTACTATGGGTTAGAGTCAAGTCCACCAGTCCAATAACCTGAGAGATGTGGAAATAGTGACTGGCAGTAAAAATTGAGACCAACACTTGTTGAGTACCTCAGCCTTCTCCTTGTCTGTTGTCACTAGTCCTGTCTGGCTTATGGGGGTGGGGGGGGGAATAGGGGAGGTGTGATAGGTTTCTTTTCATCTTTCTTTTCATTTCCCACTGAAATACCCGTAGGTGCCTTTATTATTCTTAGTTTTGGCATGCTTTTCCAAATTCAGCTTCAACTGAGCCTTACCTATACTGATCCCATCCTCACACACTCATGTGTTACCACTGTATTTTTCCCATGATTTGCCTCGCTGTGTATCGTCTGCATATTACCTACTTGCATCACATCTATTAATTTTCAATAACCTTCTGGCTTTAACTTGTTTTCAAAAAAAACTTTTTTGAACCTTTTCACCTCAGAAATTCACCTGGGAAACCCCAAATCCCCAAAATTCACCCCGAAGTCCCCCCTGGGATGCTCAGCACTCACCTAGCATCCCCCAAAATTCCACAAATTCTCCCCAAAGTTCACGGGGGACCCCCAAATCCCAGGGCTTCACCCCACAATCCCACCTGCAACCCCCAAAATCCCTCAAATCACCCCCAAGACCCAGACCCCCAACACCTCCCAAATTCACCCCAAAATGTCTCCAATCCCCCTCGAAACCTGCCCAGATACCCCCAAATCCACCAAATTCACTCCCAGACCCATCTGGGACTCCCAAAAATCACCAAAATTCCCCGGAAAATCCACCTGCATCCCCCCAAATTCATCCCAAAATTCTCCCACGACTTCCAAATGCTCACCTGGATACCCCAAAATCGACAGAATTCGCCCCAAAATCCGCCTGGCATCCCCAAAACTCACCTGAGAACCTTAAAATTCACATGTATACCCTAAAATTCACCAAATTCACCCCAAAATTCCCCTGAGATCCCTAGAATTCCACAAATTCCCCCTAAAATTCAACTGGGACTCCCCACATTCCACAAATTCACCCCAAACCTCGCTACCCGGGATACCCAAAATTCCACAAATTCTCCCCCAAAATCAACCTGGGACCCCTCAAAACTCACCTGGATCTCCCCAAATCCCCGCCCCCTCCCCCCCCCTTCACCTGGGGACCCCCAAATCCCCAGAATTCGACCCAAAATTCACCTGGGACCCCAAAACCCTCCAAATTCGCTCCAAAATGACTGGCAACTTTACACACTCCATTTTCCCACAAAAGGATCTAAAACCCTGTGTACTTCGTATACAAACTAAATGCAAAAAACCTTTCTATTCATTCTCAGCAAAAAGACTTCTTATTCCTCCTTCTTTTGGACAAAACTGCCTTCACTTTCAAACTTATTCTCTTGCTCACTTACCTGCATAATGCTTAGTCCCTGTTCTACATGCTCATTTTCTTCACTTTTACAAGGAATCCTCTCCTCATCTTCTTCTTCCTCTGCTTCAACATGCAAAAACAAACCAAAAATTGTCTCTTCTACAGAAAATGAGGGGAGAAAAGAACACAAATGAGAACCAATACCCTGCCAAGTAGAAATTTCTTCTGTATTTCAGTGATTGATAAGCAGAAAAAATTAATTTCATCTGGGGAAAGAAAGACATTCTAGGAAAATTCAGACTGCTATCTTGCCCCAGGTAAAACATTTACCATGGCCTTAGCGTTAATCAGCTTGTGAACATCAGCTGCCAAGAGGAAGGATATTTTCCTCCAGTTTCACACAATACTTGGTCAGTACATCTGCTATCTGTGCAATCAAACAATACAGAAAAGCAACAACAATGAAAAGTAGAACTCAAATATCAATTTCCCAAGTTAAAATCTACATGAACAAGACAATTTTTCCATTCAAGTGAATTCGATTTAATTAATTCATTAACTACATAAGTAGCATTCTCACGTTCAAGAATAGAATTAAAAGAATCAACGTTGCTTCTTCTGAGACATTGAAGCCTGAGTAGATCCCAACTTCAAATCTAGTAGGACGCCATGAAAGCAATACCTGCTACATTTAGTACATGTAAACTACAAAGACATCTAGAACAGCTCTAAAAGATGAACAAACCCATGAACTTTGAAGGAGACGCTAGCAAGAAATGTGGAAATAGGCTTTATCTGCCCAGTGCTTTTCCCAAAAGCACGGGCACTCCTTGGCGTCAGTGAGAGCCTCTGTCTCATTACTCAGCAGCTGGCTTAGGGTAAAAAAGGATGCATGCAATCACTTCATTCCTGTTCATGACATAAACTTACTGCATCATCATGGAAGCCATTTACTTGGAAATATAGCCTAAAAAATAGGTGTCAGACTGGGTACATATCTAGATTGCTATGAGCAAAACCAATTTCTTTTTAACAGGAAAGCCATACAATATGCCTGCCATGGCAAATATTAGTCTACACTGCACTTCAACGGGCAGTGAACAGTTCATGACACCAAATTTACGTTTGGCAAGGAGACAGTCTATTTATTACAAGCCCCTAGTTCTAGAACCAAGAATTCAGGAGTTGCTCATTCCCAATGAAAATCTGTCCATTTCATACCTTTGGGGTTTTATGCTTCTGTTCTTTACCTGTCTTGAGTGTGGCTTTCTTGTGAAGTCACTGATGGGTGTTTTTCCAACACATTTCTGCTGATTACACGCTAATTGCATGGCATCAGCAGACATCTCTGAATGTCTCTTGAAAGTATGCTTTTTACTCTTCCTAGAGGACCTTGTCTTCTTCTTTCCTTCACCCAAAAGGTGGGCTAAGTGAGCCTTCAAAGAACCATCATCTCAACAATTAGAATTCTTTCAAACCTACTGAATGGAGAACAGCGACAAAAAAATTTTAAAAAGACTAGTACGCGAAAGACAGCAGAAGAGAAAGGTAAAATAATGAATCCTACATGCCACATACATAACTCTCTTCATTCAAGGCTATTTTCCAAATGAGAAAAAAAAAAAAAGATCATCTTTTCCTCAGAGAGGAAAAGTGGAGTAACTGGATTGTGTTGCCTTGCTTACAGTTACCAGAAGAGTTAACAGCAGTGTTGAAAACTCCTGAAGCTGGCTAACTACACCTCTAAATGTTTTACTACTGTGTTATGATTCTGTCTTCAGTTAATAGAACCTGATATACAACAAAGAGATGGGAGCACATGGAGATGCATTGGAGAGCCTACGCTGGAGGTAACACATTCATTTTTTACTCAAACAAATCCAAATTAGAAATGTTGAAAATGACCTGGGGCCATTTCAACAGCCAGCAAACTGACTAACACAACCAACTTTTTGCTTTTATTCAATCCTTTGCTTGTTTTACCTGGGCCTTGAAGATCTGTCTGCAGCCTTCCTCTCTGCAAATATATCACACTCGTCCTATTGAGAACCCATGGCTCATCACAACTGCTTCGCCACACCTGCTTCCAGAAGAACTGGCAACTACAAGCTGGGAGCCAAGAGATACAACACTTCACTTGGAAAAGGGCCTTCCATGAATCCTAGAATCCCAGAATGGTTTGGACTAGAAGCGACCTTAGAGACAGATTATCTTCTTCCCACATCCTGACATGGGCAGGGACACTTTTCCACTAGTCCAGGTTGCTCCATGTCCGCTCCAGCCTGGCCCTGGACACTTCCTGCCATGGGGCTCCCACACAGCCTCTTTGAGCAACATGTGCCAGGCCTCAGCACCCACCCAAGGAAGAATTCCTTTCCAATATCCCAGCTACCGCAGCCCTCTGGCAGTTTGAAGCTATTCCCCCTCGTCCTGCGAGTCCAGACCCTTTTCCAAAGTCCCTCCACAGCTATCTAGGAGCCCCAGCAGGCACTGCAAGGGGCTCGAAGGTCTCCCTGGAGCCTTCTGTTCTCCAGATTGGACACCCTCAGCTCTCCCAGACTGTCCTAGAGCAAAGAAGCTCCACCTTTCAAAGCACCTTAGACGCCTCCTACCGGCCAAACTCGATGGCAACGCTGGCCTTCCGGGCCCTACGGATATCGCTTCCGGTGTCGCTCGGGGTCACTCCCGGCTCTCTCCCCGCCCCCCATGGGGCCCTCAGGCGATGCTGCTCCGACGCCGCTCCTGCCGCTGTCAGACCAACGGGAGGGCGGGGGGCCAGCCCAGCCTCATCCACAATCCACAGTGTCCTCGGCGGCTGCTGCGGGCTCATGGCGGCCCACACACCCGGAAGCAGAGCTCCCAACACAGAGGATCATAGCCCCACATTTGTGTTCGTCTCTGCACAAGGCAGGCCAGACTTGCCATGCCCAGACTTTTCAGTTCAGCACGAGAATGAGAATGCACCTGCGCCATGGGGGAGGAAACCGCTAAAGACTCCCTCATACCTGGACCCTCAACTTAATGCCTAGGCACATGCCATTCCTAAAGCTGCACTAAAGTATTTTCCCTTGTGGGTAAGAAATGCCATTGTTCAGGTGTGCAGCTAAAGGCGCAGCACAGGGAGGCCAGGGCAAAAGCTGGGCAAGTGCCCGTACTCACTCCTTCGCTGTGCTGTACTCCGCGCAGCTAGAGCGAAGCGAGAAGGACGCGAGGAAGAAGAAGCCGTTCTTAAAGTAGCCCCCTGGCAGCAGCCCTGAAAGGGCGCATAACACACGGCGTCTCGCTGCCCTCCGTTCTACATACTCGCGGCTCCCTCTGCCGACTTGCAAAAGTTGCTACCAGAGCAGAGGCGGCCAGATTGAAGAGGCAGTGCCTAGGTTCACCTTCTCCTTACTAACTGCACGTAAGCCACGTCCAGGTCCTCGCTGCACTCTGGATTTCCCCTCTCCGAGGCACTTACCGTGGTGCTGTGTGCAACTCGGCGCCTAGAAGCGACCGCCAATGCTTTCCCAGCAGGCTGCAAGGGAACCAAGGAGCAGCACAAGCAGCAGCGCTTCAGCTTGCTCCTTCCGACTGCTAAGGGCACTTGGGAAGGCAAGCGAGAGTCAACCACCTTCCTCTCCTAGTAGCCTGTAACGTGGTGCACACAAACACGGCTCTTGTGCCGCTTCGTTCACCGCTCTCTCCCTCGCCCTCGCCTGGCGCCGCTTTCACTTGCCGGCGGCCAGAAGCCCCTGCAGGGGCGCCACATAGCCAGCAGTGTGCCGGCAGCCAAGAGCTAGAGAACGCTGCTTCTGCCCAAGCCCGCCTAGGGCGTGCACCTTTGTTCTCAGAGCTCCGTGCAACAGTCTGCCTCTCTCGCACTTCGAACGGAAAACGAAAGATTTTCGCCTAAGCCCTTCACAGAGATCCGTTGCCAGAACTAGAATGACTTGTAGCCGGAGCTCACCCCCGCCGCGAGGAAGCTGCTCTTAGCACCGCATTGCAGGGACACGTCTCGCTTCTTGACTACGTGCTTAGTGCTCTCCGAATTCGCTGCTAGCCCCACGGTCCTTCTCAGCTGCAAGTAGCAGCGCTCGCAGTACATAGAGCTTCGCAAGGACCGAAGACCCGGAGGGACATATCGCACACGAAAATGTACGAGGACAGAGACGTGTTCTACATTGTCCTTTCTCGTCATCCAGTTTGTACATCTGCTTCCTTTGCTGTTAGGAATCGCTCCTTGAAAGACGAGCCGAGAGCGTCTTTCTGGGTGCACTGCACTGAGTGAGTGCTCGCTAGGGTCTTTGCACTCGGAGCCAAGGCAAGAGGGCGTGCTTGCTCGCAGAACTAAGAACACGCTTTTGGGCAGAGCTGAAACTGACCGCTGCAGTTCAGCTCTCTCCGGACGGCAGAAGGCGAAGAACGAAGCCGCTTGCGAGCGGCGCAGTGCAGCGAAGAGCACACGAGTGAGTGCTCGCTAGTGACTATGCATTCGGAGCCAAGGCAACAGGACGTGCTTGCCAGCTGAACTGAGAACACGCTGTTGGGCAGAGCTGAAACTGACCTCTGGAGTTCAGCTCCTTCCGAATGCTAAGGGCACTTGCGAAGGAAAGCGAGAGTCAACCACCTTCCTCTCCTAGTAGCCTGTATCGTGGTGCACACAAGCACGGCTCTTGTGCCGCTTCGTTCACCGCCCTCTCCCTCCCCCTCGCCTGGCGCCGCTTTCACTTCCCGGCGGCCAGAAGCCGCTGCAGGGGCGCCCCACCGCCAGCAGTGTGCCGGCAGCCAAGAGCTAGAGAACGCTGCTTCTGCCCAAGCCCGCCTAGGACGTGCACCTTTGTTCTCAGAGCTCCGTGCAACAGTCTGCCTCTCTCGCACTTCGAACGGAAAACGAAAGCTTTTCGCCTACGCCCTTCACAGAGATCCGTTGCCAGGACGAGAATGACTTGTAGCCGGAGCTCGCCCCCGCCGCGAGGAAGCTGCTCTTAGCACCGCATTGCAGGGACACGTCTCGCTTCTTGACTACGTGCTTAGCGCTCTCCGAATTCGCTGCTAGCCCCACGGCCCTTCTCAGCTGCAAGTAGCAGCGATCGCAGTACATAGAGCTTCGCAAGGACCGAAGACCCGGAGGGACATATCTCACACGAAAATGTGACAGGACAGAGACGTGTTCTACATTGTCCCTTCTCGTTATCCACTTTGTGTTTCTGCTGCTTCTGCTGTTAGGAATCGCTCCTTGAAAGACAAGCGAGAGCGTCTTTCTGGGTGCATTGCACTGAGTGAGTGCTCGCTAGTGACTATGCACTCGGAGCCAAGGCAAGAGGGCGTGCTTGCCAGCTGAACTGAGAACACGCTGTTGGGCAGAGCTGAAACTGACCGCTGGAGTTCAGCTCCTTCCGAATGCTAAGGGCACTTGGGAAGGCAAGCGAGAGTCAACCACCTTCCTCTCCTAGTAGCCTGTAACGTGGTGCACACAAACACGGCTCTTGTGCCGCTTCGTTCACCGCTCTCTCCCTCGCCCTCGCCTGGCGCCGCTTTCACTTCCCGGCGGCCAGAAGCCGCTGCAGGGGCGCCACATAGCCAGCAGTGTGCCGGCAGCCAAGAGCTAGAGAACGCTGCTTCTGCCCAAGCCCGCCTAGGGCGTGCACCTTTGTTCTCAGAGCTCCGTGCAACAGTCTGCCTCTCTCGCACTTCGAACGGAAAACGAAAGATTTTCGCCTAAGCCCTTCACAGAGATCCGTTGCCAGGACGAGAATGACTTGTAGCCGGAGCTCGCCCCCGCCGCGAGGAAGCTGCTCTTAGCACCGCATTGCAGGGACACGTCTCGCTTCTTGACTACGTGCTTAGCGCTCTCCGAATTCGCTGCTAGCCCCACGGCCCTTCTCAGCTGCAAGTAGCAGCGCTCGCAGTACATAGAGCTTCGCAAGGGCCTAAGGCCCGGAGGGACATATCTCACACGAAAATGTGACAGGACAGAGACGTGTTCTACATTGTCCCTTCTCGTCATCCACTTTGTGTTTCTGCTGCTTCTGCTGTTAGGAATTGCTCCTTGAAAGACGAGCGAGAGCGTCTTTCTGGGTGCATTGCACTGAGTGAGTGCTCGCTCGGGACTTTGCACTCGGAGCCAAGGCAACAGGGCGTGCTTGCCAGCAGAACTGAGAACACGCTGTTGGGCAGAGCTGAAACTGACCGCTGGAGTTCAGCTCTCTCCGGACGGCAGACGCCGAAGAACGAAGCCGCTTCCGAGCGGCGCAGTGCAGCGAAGAGCACACGAGCAGCCAAAGAGATCCTTCACAATCGCTTTCACTTCTCAGTGATCTTGCTGCTTGGAAAAGCAGCTCACAGCCTTTGCACGCCAGGGCAAGAGCTGGGGCAGACCCCGTCCTCACTCCTTCGCGGTGCTGTACTGCATGCAGCTAGAGCGAAGCGAGAAGGACGCGAGGAAGAAGAAGCCGTTCTTAAAGTAGCCCCCTGGCAGCAGCCCTGAAAGGGCGCATAACACACGGCGTCTCGCTGCCCTCCGTTCTACATACTCGCGGCTCCCTCTGCCGACTTGCAAAAGTTGCTACCAGAGCAGAGGCGGCCAGATTGAAGAGGCAGTGTCTTGGTTCACCTTCTCCTTACTGCACGTAAGCCACGTCCAGGTCTTCGCTGCACTCTGGATTTCCCTTCTCCGCGGCACTTAGAGTGGTGCTGTGTGCAACTCGGCCCTAGAAGCGACCGCCAAAGCTTTCCCAGCAGGCTGCAAGGGAATCAAGGAGCAGCACAAGCAGCAGTGCTTCAGCTTGTTCCTTCTTACTGCTAAGGGCACTTGGGAAGGCAAGCGAGAGTCAACCACCTTCCTCTCCTAGTAGGCTGTAACGTGGTGCACACAAACACGGCTCTTGTGCCGCTTCGTTCACCGCCCTCGCCCACGCCTACGCCTGGCTCCGCTTTCACTTGCCGGAGGCCAGAAGACGCTGCAGGGGCGCCACATAGCCAGCAGTGTGCCGGCAGCAAAGAGCACGAAAACGCTGCTTCTGCCCAAGCCCGCCTAGGCGCGTGCACCTTTGTTCTCAGAGCTCCGTGCAACAGTCTGCCTCTCTCGCAGTTCGAATGGAAAACGAAAGCTTTTCGCCTACGCCTTTCACAGAGATCCGTTGCCAGGACGAGAATGACTTGTAGCCGGAGCTCGCCCCCGCCGCGAGGAAGCTGCTCTTAGCACCGCATTGCAGGGACACGTCTCGCTTCTTGACTTCGTGCTTAGCGCTCTCCGAATTCGCTGCTAGCCCCACGGTCCTTCTCAGCTGCAAGTAGCAGCGCTCGCAGTACATAGAGCTTCGCAAGGACCGAAGACCCGGAGGGAAGTATCGCACACGAAAATGTGACAGGACAGAGAAGTGTTCTACATTTTCCCTTCTCGTTATCCACTTTGTGTTTCTGCTGCTTCTGCTGTTAGGAATCGCTCCTTGAAAGACAAGCGAGAGCGTCTTTCTGGGTGCATTGCACTGAGTGAGTGCTCGCTAGTGACTATGCACTCGGAGCCAAGGCAAAAGGGCGTGCTTGCCAGCTGAACTGAGAACACGCTGTTGGGCAGAGCTGAAACTGACCGCTGGAGTTCAGCTCCTTCCGAATGCTAAGGGCACTTGGGAAGGCAAGCGAGAGTCAACCACCTTCCTCTCCTAGTAGCCTGTAACGTGGTGCACACAAGCACGGCTCTTGTGCCGCTTCGTTCACCGCTCTCTCCCTCGCCCTCGCCTGGCGCCGCTTTCACTTCCCGGCGGCCAGAAGCCGCTGCAGGGGCGCCACATAGCCAGCAGTGTGCCGGCAGCCAAGAGCTAGAGAACGCTGCTTCTGCCCAAGCCCGCCTAGGGCGTGCACCTTTGTTCTCAGAGCTCCGTGCAACAGTCTGCCTCTCTCGCACTTCGAACGGAAAACGAAAGCTTTTCGCCTACGGCCTTCACAGAGATCCGTTGCCAGAACGAGAATGACTTGTAGCCGGAGCTCGCCCCCGCCGCGAGGAAGCTGCTCTTAGCACCGCATTGCAGGGACACGTCTCGCTTCTTGACTACGTGCTTAGCGCTCTCCGAATTCGCTGCTAGCCCCACGGTCCTTCTCAGCTGCAAGTAGCAGCGCTCGCAGTACATAGATCTTCGCAAGGACCGAAGACCCGGAGGGACATATCGCACACGAAAATGTACGAGGACAGAGACGTGTTCTACATTGTCCCTTCTCGTCATCCACTTTGTGCCTCTGCTGCTTCTGCTGTTAGGAATCGCTCCTTGCAAGACGAGCGAGAGCGTCTTTCTGGGTGCATTGCACTGAGTCGAGTGCTCGCTCGGGACTTTGCACTCGGAGCCAAGGCTAGAGGGCGTGCTTGCCCGCGGAACTGAGAACACGCTGTTGGGCAGAGCTGCAACTGATCGCCGGAGTTCAGCTCTCTCCGGACGGCAGAAGGCGAAGAACGAAGCCGCTTGCGAGCGGCGCAGTGCAGCGAAGAGCACACGAGCAGCCAAAGAGATCCTTCACAATCGCTTTCACTTCTCTGTGCTCTTGCTGCTTGGAAAAGCAGCACACAGCCGTTGCACGCCAGGGCAAAAGCTGGGACAGTGCCCGTCCTCACTCCTTCGCTGTGCTGTACTCCATGCAGCTAGAGCGAAACGAGAAGGACGCGAGGAAGAAAAAAGCGTTCTTAAAGTAGCCCCCTGGCAGCAGCCCTGAAAGGGCGCATAACACACGGCGTCTCGCTGCCCTCCGTTCTACATACTCGCGGCTCCCTTTGCCGAGTTGCAAAAGTTGCTACCAGGGCAGAGGCGGCCAGATTGAAGAAGCAGTGCCTTGGTTAACCTTCTCCTTAATGCACGTAAGCCACGTCCAGCTCCTCGCTGCACTCTGGATTTCCCTTCTCCGAGGCACTTACCGTGGTGCTGTGTGCAACTCGGCGCCTAGAAGCGACCGCCAAAGCTTTCCAGGCGGGCTGCAAGGGAACCACGGAGCAGCACAAGCAGCAGTGCTTCAACTTGCTCCTTCCGACTGCTAAGGGCACTTGGAAAGGCAAGTGAGAGTCAACAACCTCCCTCTCCTAGTAGCCTGTAACGTGGTGCACACAAGCACGGGACTAGTGCCGCTTCGTTCACCGCCCTCGCCCACGCCTGGCGCTGCTTTCACTTGCCGGCGGCCAGAAGCCGCTGAAAGGGCGCCACACAACCACAAGTGCGCCGGCAGCAAAGAGCACGAAAACGCTGCTTCTGCCCAAGCCCGCCTAGGGCGTGCACCCTTGTTCTCAGAGCTCCGTGCAGCAGTCTGCCTCTCTCGCAGTTCGAATGGAAAACGAAAGCTTTTCGCCTACGCCCGTCACAGAGATCCGTTGCCAGGACGAGAATGCTTTGTGGCCGGAGCTCGGGCCCGCCGCGAGGAAGCTGCTATTAGGACCGCATTGCAGGGACACGTCTCGCTTCTTGACTTCGTGCTTAGCGCTCTCCGAATTCGCCGCTAGCTCCACGGTCCTTCTCAGCTGCAAGTAGCAGCGCTCGCAGTACATAGAGCTTCGCAAGGACCGAAGACCCGGAGGGAAGTATCGCACACGAAAATGTGCCGGGACAGAGACGTGTTCTACATTGTCCCTTCTCGTCATCCAGTTTGTGCCTCTGCTGCTTCTGCTGTTAGGAATCGCTCCTTGCAAGACGAGCGAGAGCGTCTTTCTGGGTGCATTGCACTGAGTGAGTGCTCGCTCGGGACTTTGCACTCGGAGCCAAGGCAAGAGGGCGTGCTTGCCCGCAGAACTGAGAACACGCTGTTGGGCAGAGCTGAAACTGACCGCCGGAGTTCAGCTCTCTCCGGACGGCAGAAGGCGAAGAACGAAGCCGCTTGCGAGCGGCGCAGTGCAGCGAAGAGCTCTCCGAATTCGCCTCTAGCTCCACGGTCCTTCCCAGCTGCAAGTAGCAGCGCTCGCAGTACATAGATCTTCGCAAGGACCGAAGACCCGGAGGGACATATCGCACACGAAAATGTACGAGGACAGAGACGTGTTCTACATTGTCCCTTCTCGTCATCCACTTTGTGCCTCTGCTGCTTCTGCTGTTAGGAATCGCTCCTTGCAAGACGAGCGAGAGCGTCTTTCTGGGTGCATTACACTGAGTCGAGTGCTCGCTCGGGACTTTGCACTCGGAGCCAAGGCTAGAGGGCGTGCTTGCCCGCGGAACTGAGAACACGCTGTTGGGCAGAGCTGCAACTGATCGCCGGAGTTCAGCTCTCTCCGGACGGCAGAAGGCGAAGAACGAAGCCGCTTGCGAGCGGCGCAGTGCAGCGAAGAGCACACGAGCAGCCAAAGAGATCCTTCACAATCGCTTTCACTTCTCTGTGCTCTTGCTGCTTGGAAAAGCAGCACACAGCCGTTGCACGCCAGGGCAAAAGCTGGGACAGTGCCCGTCCTCACTCCTTCGCTGTGCTGTACTCCATGCAGCTAGAGCGAAACGAGAAGGACGCGAGGAAGAAAAAAGCGTTCTTAAAGTAGCCCCCTGGCAGCAGCCCTGAAAGGGCGCATAACACACGGCGTCTCGCTGCCCTCCGTTCTACATACTCGCGGCTCCCTTTGCCGAGTTGCAAAAGTTGCTACCAGGGCAGAGGCGGCCAGATTGAAGAAGCAGTGCCTTGGTTAACCTTCTCCTTAATGCACGTAAGCCACGTCCAGCTCCTCGCTGCACTCTGGATTTCCCTTCTCCGAGGCACTTACCGTGGTGCTGTGTGCAACTCGGCGCCTAGAAGCGACCGCCAAAGCTTTCCAGGCGGGCTGCAAGGGAACCACGGAGCAGCACAAGCAGCAGTGCTTCAACTTGCTCCTTCCGACTGCTAAGGGCACTTGGAAAGGCAAGTGAGAGTCAACAACCTCCCTCTCCTAGTAGCCTGTAACGTGGTGCACACAAGCACGGGACTAGTGCCGCTTCGTTCACCGCCCTCGCCCACGCCTGGCGCTGCTTTCACTTGCCGGCGGCCAGAAGCCGCTGCAAGGGCGCCACACAACCACAAGTGCGCCGGCAGCCAAGAGCTAGAGAACGCTGCTTCTGCCCAAGCCCGCCTAGGGCGTGCACCCTTGTTCTCAGAGCTCCGTGCAGCAGTCTGCCTCTCTCGCAGTTCGAATGGAAAACGAAAGCTTTTCGCCTACGCCCGTCACAGAGATCCGTTGCCAGGACGAGAATGCTTTGTGGCCGGAGCTCGGGCCCGCCGCGAGGAAGCTGCTATTAGGACCGCATTGCAGGGACACGTCTCGCTTCTTGACTTCGTGCTTAGCGCTCTCCGAATTCGCCGCTAGCTCCACGGTCCTTCTCAGCTGCAAGTAGCAGCGCTCGCAGTACATAGAGCTTCGCAAGGACCGAAGACCCGGAGGGAAGTATCGCACACGAAAATGTGCCGGGACAGAGACGTGTTCTACATTGTCCCTTCTCGTCATCCAGTTTGTGCCTCTGCTGCTTCTGCTGTTAGGAATCGCTCCTTGAAAGACGATCGAGAGCGTCTTTCTGGGTGCATTGCACTGAGTCGAGTGCTGGCTCGAGACTTTGCACTCGGAGCCAAGGCAAGAGGGCGTGCTTGCCCGCAGAACTGAGAACACGCTGTTGGGCAGAGCTGCAACTGACCGCCGGAGTTCAGCTCTCTCCGGACGGCAGAAGGCGAAGAACGAAGCCGCTTGCGAGCGGCGCAGTGCAGCGAAGAGCACACGAGCAGCCAAAGAGATCCTTCACAATCGCTTTCACTTCTCTGTGCTCTTGCTGCTTGGAAAAGCAGCACACAGCCGTTGCACGCCAGGGCAAAAGCTGGGACAGTGCCCGTCCTCACTCCTTCACTGTGCTGTACTCCATGCAGCTAGAGCGAAGCGAGAAGGACGCGAGGAAGAAAAAAGCGTTCTTAAAGTAGCCCCCTGGCAGCAGCCCTGAAAGGGCGCATAACACACGGCGTCTCGCTGCCCTCCGTTCTACATACTCGCGGCTCCCTCTGCCGAGTTGCAAAAGTTGCTACCAGAGCAGAGGCGGCCAGATTGAAGAAGCAGTGCCTTGGTTAACCTTCTCCTTACTGCACGTAAGCCACGTCCAGCTCCTCGCGGCAATCTGGATTTCCCTTCTCCGAGGCACTTACCGTGGTGCTGTGTGCAACTCGGCGCCTAGAAGCGACCGCCAAAGCTTTCCAGGCGGGCTGCAAGGGAACCACGGAGCAGCACAAGCAGCAGTGCTTCAGCTTGCTCCTTCCGACTGCTAAGGGCACTTGGAAAGGCAAGTGAGAGTCAACAACCTCCCTCTCCTAGTAGCCTGTAACGTGGTGCACACAAGCACGGGACTAGTGCCGCTTCGTTCACCGCCATCGTCTAAGCGTGGAGCCGCTTTCACTTGCCGGCGGCCAGAAGCCGCTGCAAGGGCGCCACACAACCACAAGTGCGCCGGCAGCCAAGAGCTAGAGAACGCTGCTTCTGCCCAAGCCCGCCTAGGGCGTGCACCCTTGTTCTCAGAGCTCCGTGCAGCAGTCTGCCTCTCTCGCAGTTCGAATGGAAAACGAAAGCTTTTCGCCTACGCCCGTCACAGAGATCCGTTGCCAGGACGAGAATGCTTTGTGGCCGGAGCTCGGGCCCGCCGCGAGGAAGCTGCTATTAGGACCGCATTGCAGGGACACGTCTCGCTTCTTGACTTCGTGCTTAGCGCTCTCCGAATTCGCCGCTAGCTCCACGGTCCTTCTCAGCTGCAAGTAGCAGCGCTCGCAGTACATAGATCTTCGCAAGGACCGAAGACCCGGAGGGACATATCGCACACGAAAATGTACGAGGACAGAGACGTGTTCTACATTGTCCCTTCTCGTCATCCACTTTGTGCCTCTGCTGCTTCTGCTGTTAGGAATCGCTCCTTGCAAGACGAGCGAGAGCGTCTTTCTGGGTGCATTGCACTGAGTCGAGTGCTCGCTCGGGACTTTGCACTCGGAGCCAAGGCTAGAGGGCGTGCTTGCCCGCGGAACTGAGAACACGCTGTTGGGCAGAGCTGCAACTGATCGCCGGAGTTCAGCTCTCTCCGGACGGCAGAAGGCGAAGAACGAAGCCGCTTGCGAGCGGCGCAGTGCAGCGAAGAGCACACGAGCAGCCAAAGAGATCCTTCACAATCGCTTTCACTTCTCTGTGCTCTTGCTGCTTGGAAAAGCAGCACACAGCCGTTGCACGCCAGGGCAAAAGCTGGGACAGTGCCCGTCCTCACTCCTTCGCTGTGCTGTACTCCATGCAGCTAGAGCGAAACGAGAAGGACGCGAGGAAGAAAAAAGCGTTCTTAAAGTAGCCCCCTGGCAGCAGCCCTGAAAGGGCGCATAACACACGGCGTCTCGCTGCCCTCCGTTCTACATACTCGCGGCTCCCTTTGCCGAGTTGCAAAAGTTGCTACCAGGGCAGAGGCGGCCAGATTGAAGAAGCAGTGCCTTGGTTAACCTTCTCCTTAATGCACGTAAGCCACGTCCAGCTCCTCGCTGCACTCTGGATTTCCCTTCTCCGAGGCACTTACCGTGGTGCTGTGTGCAACTCGGCGCCTAGAAGCGACCGCCAAAGCTTTCCAGGCGGGCTGCAAGGGAACCACGGAGCAGCACAAGCAGCAGTGCTTCAACTTGCTCCTTCCGACTGCTAAGGGCACTTGGAAAGGCAAGTGAGAGTCAACAACCTCCCTCTCCTAGTAGCCTGTAACGTGGTGCACACAAGCACGGGACTAGTGCCGCTTCGTTCACCGCCCTCGCCCACGCCTGGCGCTGCTTTCACTTGCCGGCGGCCAGAAGCCGCTGAAAGGGCGCCACACAACCACAAGTGCGCCGGCAGCAAAGAGCACGAAAACGCTGCTTCTGCCCAAGCCCGCCTAGGGCGTGCACCCTTGTTCTCAGAGCTCCGTGCAGCAGTCTGCCTCTCTCGCAGTTCGAATGGAAAACGAAAGCTTTTCGCCTACGCCCGTCACAGAGATCCGTTGCCAGGACGAGAATGCTTTGTGGCCGGAGCTCGGGCCCGCCGCGAGGAAGCTGCTATTAGGACCGCATTGCAGGGACACGTCTCGCTTCTTGACTTCGTGCTTAGCGCTCTCCGAATTCGCCGCTAGCTCCACGGTCCTTCTCAGCTGCAAGTAGCAGCGCTCGCAGTACATAGAGCTTCGCAAGGACCGAAGACCCGGAGGGAAGTATCGCACACGAAAATGTGCCGGGACAGAGACGTGTTCTACATTGTCCCTTCTCGTCATCCAGTTTGTGCCTCTGCTGCTTCTGCTGTTAGGAATCGCTCCTTGCAAGACGAGCGAGAGCGTCTTTCTGGGTGCATTGCACTGAGTGAGTGCTCGCTCGGGACTTTGCACTCGGAGCCAAGGCAAGAGGGCGTGCTTGCCCGCAGAACTGAGAACACGCTGTTGGGCAGAGCTGAAACTGACCGCCGGAGTTCAGCTCTCTCCGGACGGCAGAAGGCGAAGAACGAAGCCGCTTGCGAGCGGCGCAGTGCAGCGAAGAGCTCTCCGAATTCGCCTCTAGCTCCACGGTCCTTCCCAGCTGCAAGTAGCAGCGCTCGCAGTACATAGATCTTCGCAAGGACCGAAGACCCGGAGGGACATATCGCACACGAAAATGTACGAGGACAGAGACGTGTTCTACATTGTCCCTTCTCGTCATCCACTTTGTGCCTCTGCTGCTTCTGCTGTTAGGAATCGCTCCTTGCAAGACGAGCGAGAGCGTCTTTCTGGGTGCATTGCACTGAGTCGAGTGCTCGCTCGGGACTTTGCACTCGGAGCCAAGGCTAGAGGGCGTGCTTGCCCGCGGAACTGAGAACACGCTGTTGGGCAGAGCTGCAACTGATCGCCGGAGTTCAGCTCTCTCCGGACGGCAGAAGGCGAAGAACGAAGCCGCTTGCGAGCGGCGCAGTGCAGCGAAGAGCACACGAGCAGCCAAAGAGATCCTTCACAATCGCTTTCACTTCTCTGTGCTCTTGCTGCTTGGAAAAGCAGCACACAGCCGTTGCACGCCAGGGCAAAAGCTGGGACAGTGCCCGTCCTCACTCCTTCGCTGTGCTGTACTCCATGCAGCTAGAGCGAAACGAGAAGGACGCGAGGAAGAAAAAAGCGTTCTTAAAGTAGCCCCCTGGCAGCAGCCCTGAAAGGGCGCATAACACACGGCGTCTCGCTGCCCTCCGTTCTACATACTCGCGGCTCCCTTTGCCGAGTTGCAAAAGTTGCTACCAGGGCAGAGGCGGCCAGATTGAAGAAGCAGTGCCTTGGTTAACCTTCTCCTTAATGCACGTAAGCCACGTCCAGCTCCTCGCTGCACTCTGGATTTCCCTTCTCCGAGGCACTTACCGTGGTGCTGTGTGCAACTCGGCGCCTAGAAGCGACCGCCAAAGCTTTCCAGGCGGGCTGCAAGGGAACCACGGAGCAGCACAAGCAGCAGTGCTTCAACTTGCTCCTTCCGACTGCTAAGGGCACTTGGAAAGGCAAGTGAGAGTCAACAACCTCCCTCTCCTAGTAGCCTGTAACGTGGTGCACACAAGCACGGGACTAGTGCCGCTTCGTTCACCGCCCTCGCCCACGCCTGGCGCTGCTTTCACTTGCCGGCGGCCAGAAGCCGCTGCAAGGGCGCCACACAACCACAAGTGCGCCGGCAGCCAAGAGCTAGAGAACGCTGCTTCTGCCCAAGCCCGCCTAGGGCGTGCACCCTTGTTCTCAGAGCTCCGTGCAGCAGTCTGCCTCTCTCGCAGTTCGAATGGAAAACGAAAGCTTTTCGCCTACGCCCGTCACAGAGATCCGTTGCCAGGACGAGAATGCTTTGTGGCCGGAGCTCGGGCCCGCCGCGAGGAAGCTGCTATTAGGACCGCATTGCAGGGACACGTCTCGCTTCTTGACTTCGTGCTTAGCGCTCTCCGAATTCGCCGCTAGCTCCACGGTCCTTCTCAGCTGCAAGTAGCAGCGCTCGCAGTACATAGAGCTTCGCAAGGACCGAAGACCCGGAGGGAAGTATCGCACACGAAAATGTGCCGGGACAGAGACGTGTTCTACATTGTCCCTTCTCGTCATCCAGTTTGTGCCTCTGCTGCTTCTGCTGTTAGGAATCGCTCCTTGAAAGACGATCGAGAGCGTCTTTCTGGGTGCATTGCACTGAGTCGAGTGCTGGCTCGAGACTTTGCACTCGGAGCCAAGGCAAGAGGGCGTGCTTGCCCGCAGAACTGAGAACACGCTGTTGGGCAGAGCTGCAACTGACCGCCGGAGTTCAGCTCTCTCCGGACGGCAGAAGGCGAAGAACGAAGCCGCTTGCGAGCGGCGCAGTGCAGCGAAGAGCACACGAGCAGCCAAAGAGATCCTTCACAATCGCTTTCACTTCTCTGTGCTCTTGCTGCTTGGAAAAGCAGCACACAGCCGTTGCACGCCAGGGCAAAAGCTGGGACAGTGCCCGTCCTCACTCCTTCACTGTGCTGTACTCCATGCAGCTAGAGCGAAGCGAGAAGGACGCGAGGAAGAAAAAAGCGTTCTTAAAGTAGCCCCCTGGCAGCAGCCCTGAAAGGGCGCATAACACACGGCGTCTCGCTGCCCTCCGTTCTACATACTCGCGGCTCCCTCTGCCGAGTTGCAAAAGTTGCTACCAGAGCAGAGGCGGCCAGATTGAAGAAGCAGTGCCTTGGTTAACCTTCTCCTTAATGCACGTAAGCCACGTCCAGCTCCTCGCTGCACTCTGGATTTCCCTTCTCCGAGGCACTTACCGTGGTGCTGTGTGCAACTCGGCGCCTAGAAGCGACCGCCAAAGCTTTCCAGGCGGGCTGCAAGGGAACCACGGAGCAGCACAAGCAGCAGTGCTTCAGCTTGCTCCTTCCGACTGCTAAGGGCACTTGGAAAGGCAAGTGAGAGTCAACAACCTTCCTCTCCTAGTAGCCTGTAACGTGGTGCACACAAGCACGGGACTAGTGCCGCTTCGTTCACCGCCATCGTCTTAGCGTGGAGCCGCTTTCACTTGCCGGCGGCCAGAAGCCGCTGCAAGGGCGCCACACAACCACAAGTGCGCCGGCAGCCAAGAGCTAGAGAACGCTGCTTCTGCCCAAGCCCGCCTAGGGCGTGCACCCTTGTTCTCAGAGCTCCGTGCAGCAGTCTGCCTCTCTCGCAGTTCGAATGGAAAACGAAAGCTTTTCGCCTACGCCCGTCACAGAGATCCGTTGCCAGGACGAGAATGCTTTGTGGCTGGAGCTCACGTCCGCCGCGAGGAAGCTGCTATTAACACCGCATTGCAGGGACACGTCTCGCTTCTTGACTTCGTGCTTAGCGCTCTCCGAATTCGCCGCTAGCTCCACGGTCCTTCTCAGCTGCAAGTAGCAGCGCTCGCAGTACATAGAGCTTCGCAAGGACCGAAGACCCGGAGGGAAGAATCGCACACTAAAATGTGCCGGGACAGAGACGTGTTCTACATTGTCCCTTCACGTCATCCAGTTTGTGCCTCTGCTGCTTCTGCTGTTAGGAATCGCTCCTTGAAAGACGATCGAGAGCGTCTTTCTGGGTGCATTGCACTGAGTCGAGTGCTCGCTCGGGACTTTGCACTCGGAGCCTAGGCAAGAGGGCGTGCTTGCCCGCGGAACTGAGAGCACGCTGTTGGGCAGAGCTGAAACTGATCGCCGGAGTTCAGCTCTCTCCGGACGGCAGAAGGCGAAGAACGAAGCCGCTTGCGAGCGGCGCAGTGCAGCGAAGAGCTCTCCGAATTCGCCGCTAGCTCCACGGTCCTTCTCAGCTGCGAGTAGCAGCGCTCGCAGTACATAGAGCTTCGCAAGGCCCGAAGACCCGGAGGGAAGTATCGCACACGATAATGTGCCAGGACAGAGACGTGTTCTACATTGTCCCTTCTCGTCATCCAGTTTGTGCCTCTGCTGCTTCTGCTGTTAGGAATCGCTCTTTGAAAGACGATCGAGAGCGTCTTTCTGGGTGCATTGCACTGAGTCGAGTGCTGGCTCGGGACTTTGCACTCGGAGCCAAGGCAAGAGGGCGTGCTTGCCCGCGGAACTGAGAGCACGCTGTTGGGCAGAGCTGAAACTGATCGCCGGAGTTCAGCTCTCTCCGGACGGCAGAAGGCGAAGAACGAAGCCGCTTGCGAGCGGCGCAGTGCAGCGAAGAGCACACGAGCAGCCAAAGAGCTCCTTCACAATCGCTTTCACTTCTCTGTGCTCTTGCTTCTTGGAAAAGCAGCACACAGCCTTTGCACGCCAGGGCAAAAGCTGGGACAGTGCCCGTCCTCACTCCTTCGCTGTGCTGTACTCCATGCAGCTAGAGCGAAGCGAGAAGGACGCGAGGAAGAAAAAAGCGTTCTTAAAGTAGCCCCCTGGCAGCAGCCCTGAAAGGGCGCATAACACAGGGCGTCTCGCTGCCCTCCGTTCTACATACTCGCGGCTCCCTTTGCCGACTTGCAAAAGTTGCTACCAGAGCAGAGGCGGCCAGATTGAAGAAGCAGTGCCTTGGTTAACCTTCTCCTTACTGCACGTAAGCCACGTCCAGCTCCTCGCGGCAATCTGGATTTCCCTTCTCCGAGGCACTTACCGTGGTGCTGTGTGCAACTCGGCGCCTAGAAGCGACCGCCAAAGCTTTCCAGGCGGGCTGCAAGGGAACCACGGAGCAGCACAAGCAGCAGTGCTTCAGCTTGCTCCTTCCGACTGCTAAGGGCACTTGGAAAGGCAAGTGAGAGTCAACAACCTCCCTCTCCTAGTAGCCTGTAACGTGGTGCACACAAGCACGGGACTAGTGCCGCTTCGTTCACCGCCATCGTCTAAGCGTGGAGCCGCTTTCACTTGCCGGCGGCCAGAAGCCGCTGCAAGGGCGCCACACAACCACAAGTGCGCCGGCAGCCAAGAGCTAGAGAACGCTGCTTCTGCCCAAGCCCGCCTAGGGCGTGCACCCTTGTTCTCAGAGCTCCGTGCAGCAGTCTGCCTCTCTCGCAGTTCGAATGGAAAACGAAAGCTTTTCGCCTACGCAGGTCACAGAGATCCGTTGCCAGGACGAGAATGCTTTGTGGCCGGAGCTCGGGCCCGCCGCGAGGAAGCTGCTATTAGCACCGCATTGCAGGGACACGTCTCGCTTCTTGACTTCGTGCTTAGCGCTCTCCGAATTCGCCGCTAGCTCCACGGTCCTTCTCAGCTGCAAGTAGCAGCGCTCGCAGTACATAGAGCTTCGCAAGGACCGAAGACCCGGAGGGAAGTATCGCACACTAAAATGTGCCGGGACAGAGACGTGTTCTACATTGTCCCTTCTCGTCATCCAGTTTGTGCCTCTGCTGCTTCTGCTGTTAGGAATCGCTCCTTGAAAGACGATCGAGAGCGTCTTTCTGGGTGCATTGCACTGAGTCGAGTGCTGGCTCGGGACTTTGCACTCGGAGCCAAGGCAAGAGGGCGTGCTTGCCCGCAGAACTGAGAACACGCTGTTGGGCAGAGCTGAAACTGATCGCCGGAGTTCAGCTCTCGCCGGACGGCAGAAGGCGAAGAACGAAGCCGCTTGCGAGCGGCGCAGTGCAGTGAAGAGCTCTCCGAATTCGCCGCTAGCTCCACGGTCCTTCTCAGCTGCAAGTAGCAGCGCTCGCAGTACATAGAGCTTCGCAAGGCCCGAAGACCCGGAGGGAAGTATCGCACGCAATAATGTGCCGGGACAGAGACGTGTTCTACATTGTCCCTTCTCGTCATCCAGTTTGTGCCTCTGCTGCTTCTGCTGTTAGGAATCGCTCCTTGCAAGACGAGCGAGAGCGTCTTTCTGGGTGCATTGCACTGAGTCGAGTGCTCGCTCGGGACTTTGCACTCGGAGCCAAGGCAAGAGGGCGTGCTTGCCCGCAGAACTGAGAACACGCTGTTGGGCAGAGCTGCAACTGACCGCCGGAGTTCAGCTCTCGCCGGACGGCAGAAGGCGAAGAACGAAGCCGCTTGCGAGCGGCGCAGTGCAGCGAAGAGCACACGAGCAGCCAAAGAGCTCCTTCACAATCGCTTTCACTTCTCTGTGCTCTTGCTTCTTGGAAAAGCAGCACACAGCCGTTGCACGCCAGGGCAAAAGCTGGGACAGTGCCCGTCCTCACTCCTTCGCTGTGCTGTACTCCATGCAGCTAGAGCGAAGCGAGAAGGACGCGAGGAAGAAAAAAGCGTTCTTAAAGTAGCCCCCTGGCAGCAGCCCTGAAAGGGCGCATAACACACGGCGTCTCGCTGCCCTCCGTTCTACATACTCGCTTCTCCCTTTGCCGAGTTGCAAAAGTTGCTACCAGAGCAGAGGCGGCCAGATTGAAGAGGCAGTGCCTAGGTTCACCTTCTCCTTACTGCACGTAAGCCACGTCCAGCTCCTCGCGGCAATCTGGATTTCCCTTCTCCGAGGCACTTACCGTGGTGCTGTGTGCAACTCGGCGCCTAGAAGAGACCGCCAATGCTTTCCCAGCGGGCTGCAAGGGAACCACGGAGCAGCACAAGCAGCAGTGCTTCAACTTGCTCCTTCCGACTGCTAAGGGCACTTGGAAAGGCAAGTGAGAGTCAACAACCTCCCTCTCCTAGTAGCCTGTAACGTGGTGCACACAAGCACGGGACTAGTGCCGCTTCGTTCACCGCCCTCGCCCACGCCTGGCGCTGCTTTCACTTGCCGGCGGCCAGAAGCCGCTGCAAGGGCGCCACACAACCACAAGTGCGCCGGCAGCCAAGAGCTAGAGAACGCTGCTTCTGCCCAAGCCCGCCTAGGGCGTGCACCCTTGTTCTCAGAGCTCCGTGCAGCAGTCTGCCTCTCTCGCAGTTCGAATGGAAAACGAAAGCTTTTCGCCTACGCCCGTCACAGAGATCCGTTGCCAGGACGAGAATGCTTTGTGGCTGGAGCTCACGTCCGCCGCGAGGAAGCTGCTATTAACACCGCATTGCAGGGACACGTCTCGCTTCTTGACTTCGTGCTTAGCGCTCTCCGAATTCGCCGCTAGCTCCACGGTCCTTCTCAGCTGCAAGTAGCAGCGCTCGCAGTACATAGAGCTTCGCAAGGACCGAAGACCCGGAGGGAAGAATCGCACACTAAAATGTGCCGGGACAGAGACGTGTTCTACATTGTCCCTTCACGTCATCCAGTTTGTGCCTCTGCTGCTTCTGCTGTTAGGAATCGCTCCTTGAAAGACGATCGAGAGCGTCTTTCTGGGTGCATTGCACTGAGTCGAGTGCTCGCTCGGGACTTTGCACTCGGAGCCTAGGCAAGAGGGCGTGCTTGCCCGCGGAACTGAGAGCACGCTGTTGGGCAGAGCTGAAACTGATCGCCGGAGTTCAGCTCTCTCCGGACGGCAGAAGGCGAAGAACGAAGCCGCTTGCGAGCGGCGCAGTGCAGCGAAGAGCTCTCCGAATTCGCCGCTAGCTCCACGGTCCTTCTCAGCTGCGAGTAGCAGCGCTCGCAGTACATAGAGCTTCGCAAGGCCCGAAGACCCGGAGGGAAGTATCGCACACGATAATGTGCCAGGACAGAGACGTGTTCTACATTGTCCCTTCTCGTCATCCAGTTTGTGCCTCTGCTGCTTCTGCTGTTAGGAATCGCTCTTTGAAAGACGATCGAGAGCGTCTTTCTGGGTGCATTGCACTGAGTCGAGTGCTGGCTCGGGACTTTGCACTCGGAGCCAAGGCAAGAGGGCGTGCTTGCCCGCGGAACTGAGAGCACGCTGTTGGGCAGAGCTGAAACTGATCGCCGGAGTTCAGCTCTCTCCGGACGGCAGAAGGCGAAGAACGAAGCCGCTTGCGAGCGGCGCAGTGCAGCGAAGAGCACACGAGCAGCCAAAGAGCTCCTTCACAATCGCTTTCACTTCTCTGTGCTCTTGCTTCTTGGAAAAGCAGCACACAGCCTTTGCACGCCAGGGCAAAAGCTGGGACAGTGCCCGTCCTCACTCCTTCGCTGTGCTGTACTCCATGCAGCTAGAGCGAAGCGAGAAGGACGCGAGGAAGAAAAAAGCGTTCTTAAAGTAGCCCCCTGGCAGCAGCCCTGAAAGGGCGCATAACACAGGGCGTCTCGCTGCCCTCCGTTCTACATACTCGCGGCTCCCTTTGCCGACTTGCAAAAGTTGCTACCAGAGCAGAGGCGGCCAGATTGAAGAAGCAGTGCCTTGGTTAACCTTCTCCTTACTGCACGTAAGCCACGTCCAGCTCCTCGCGGCAATCTGGATTTCCCTTCTCCGAGGCACTTACCGTGGTGCTGTGTGCAACTCGGCGCCTAGAAGCGACCGCCAAAGCTTTCCAGGCGGGCTGCAAGGGAACCACGGAGCAGCACAAGCAGCAGTGCTTCAGCTTGCTCCTTCCGACTGCTAAGGGCACTTGGAAAGGCAAGTGAGAGTCAACAACCTCCCTCTCCTAGTAGCCTGTAACGTGGTGCACACAAGCACGGGACTAGTGCCGCTTCGTTCACCGCCATCGTCTAAGCGTGGAGCCGCTTTCACTTGCCGGCGGCCAGAAGCCGCTGCAAGGGCGCCACACAACCACAAGTGCGCCGGCAGCCAAGAGCTAGAGAACGCTGCTTCTGCCCAAGCCCGCCTAGGGCGTGCACCCTTGTTCTCAGAGCTCCGTGCAGCAGTCTGCCTCTCTCGCAGTTCGAATGGAAAACGAAAGCTTTTCGCCTACGCCCGTCACAGAGATCCGTTGCGAGGACGAGAATGCTTTGTGGCCGGAGCTCGGGCCCGCCGCGAGGAAGCTGCTATTAGCACCGCATTGCAGGGACACGTCTCGCTTCTTGACTTCGTGCTTAGCGCTCTCCGAATTCGCCGCTAGCTCCACGGTCCTTCTCAGCTGCAAGTAGCAGCGCTCGCAGTACATAGAGCTTCGCAAGGACCGAAGACCCGGAGGGAAGTATCGCACACGAAAATGTGCCGGGACAGAGACGTGTTCTACATTGTCCCTTCTCGTCATCCAGTTTGTGCCTCTGCTGCTTCTGCTGTTAGGAATCGCTCCTTGAAAGACGATCGAGAGCGTCTTTCTGGGTGCATTGCACTGAGTCGAATGCTGGCTCGGGACTTTGCACTCGGAGCCAAGGCAAGAGGGCGTGCTTGCCCGCAGAACTGAGAACACGCTGTTGGGCAGAGCTGAAACTGACCGCCGGAGTTCAGCTCTCTCCGGACGGCAGAAGGCGAAGAACGAAGCCGCTTGCGAGCGGCGCAGTGCAGCGAAGAGCTCTCCGAATTCGCCGCTAGCTCCACGGTCCTTCCCAGCTGCAAGTAGCAGCGCTCGCAGTACATAGAGCTGCGCAAGGACCGACGACCCGGAGGGAAGTATCGCACACTAAAATGTGCCGGGACAGAGACGTGTTCTACATTGTCCCTTCTCGTCATCCAGTTTGTGCCTCTGCTGCTTCTGCTGTTAGGAATCGCTCCTTGCAAAACGATCGAGAGCGTCTTTCTGGGTGCATTGCACTGAGTCGAGTGCTGGCTCGGGACTTTGCTCTCGGAGCCAAGGCAAGAGGGCGTGCTTGCCCGCGGAACTGAGAACACGCTGTTGGGCAGAGCTGAAACTGATCGCCGGAGTTCAGCTCTCTCCGGACAGCAGAAGGCGAAGAACGAAGCCGCTTGCGAGCGGCGCAGTGCAGTGAAGAGCTCTCCGAATTCGCCGCTAGCTCCACGGTCCTTCTCAGCTGCAAGTAGCAGCGCTCGCAGTACATAGAGCTTCGCAAGGACCGAAGACCCGGAGGGAAGTATCGCACACTAAAATGTTCCGGGACAGAGACGTGTTCTACATTGTCCCTTCTCGTCATCCAGTTTGTGCCTCTGCTGCTTCTGCTGTTAGGAATCGCTCCTTGCAAGACGAGCGAGAGCGTCTTTCTGGGTGCATTGCACTGAGTCGAGTGCTCGCTCGGGACTTTGCACTCGGAGCCAAGGCAAGAGGGCGTGCTTGCCCGCGGAACTGAGAACACGCTGTTGGGCAGAGCTGCAACTGACCGCCGGAGTTCAGCTCTCGCCGGACGGCAGAAGGCGAAGAACGAAGCCGCTTGCGAGCGGCGCAGTGCAGCGAAGAGCACACGAGCAGCCAAAGAGCTCCTTCACAATCGCTTTCACTTCTCTGTGCTCTTGCTTCTTGGAAAAGCAGCACACAGCCGTTGCACGCCAGGGCAAAAGCTGGGACAGTGCCCGTCCTCACTCCTTCGCTGTGCTGTACTCCATGCAGCTAGAGCGAAGCGAGAAGGACGCGAGGAAGAAAAAAGCGTTCTTAAAGTAGCCCCCTGGCAGCAGCCCTGAAAGGGCGCATAACACACGGCGTCTCGCTGCCCTCCGTTCTACATACTCGCTTCTCCCTTTGCCGAGTTGCAAAAGTTGCTACCAGAGCAGAGGCGGCCAGATTGAAGAGGCAGTGCCTAGGTTCGCCTTCTCCTTACTGCACGTAAGCCACGTCCAGCTCCTCGCGGCAATCTGGATTTCCCTTCTCCGAGGCACTTACCGTGGTGCTGTGTGCAACTCGGCGCCTAGAAGAGACCGCCAATGCTTTCACAGCGGGCTGCAAGGGAACCAAGGAGCAGCACAAGCAGCAGTGCTTCAGCTTGCTCCTTCCGACTGCTAAGGGCACTTGGGAAGGCAAGCGAGAGTCAACCACCTTCCTCTCCTAGTAGCCTGTAACGTGGTGCACACAAACACGGCTCTTGTGCCGCTTCGTTCACCGCCATCGTCTAAGCGTGGAGCCGCTTTCACTTGCCGGCGGCCAGAAGCCGCTGCAAGGGCGCCACACAACCACAAGTGCGCCGGCAGCCAAGAGCTAGAGAACGCTGCTTCTGCCCAAGCCCGCCTAGGGCGTGCACCCTTGTTCTCAGAGCTCCGTGCAACAGTCTGCCTCTCTCGCAGTTCGAATGGAAAACGAAAGCTTTTCGCCTACGCCCGTCACAGAGATCCGTTGCCAGGACGAGAATGCTTTGTGGCTGGAGCTCACGTCCGCCGCGAGGAAGCTGCTATTAACACCGCATTGCAGGGACACGTCTCGCTTCTTGACTTCGTGCTTAGCGCTCTCCGAATTCGCCGCTAGCTCCACGGTCCTTCTCAGCTGCAAGTAGCAGCGCTCGCAGTACATAGAGCTTCGCAAGGACCGAAGACCCGGAGGGAAGTATCGCACACGAAAATGTGCCGGGACAGAGACGTGTTCTACATTGTCCCTTCTCGTCATCCAGTTTGTGCCTCTGCTGCTTCTGCTGTTAGGAATCGCTCCTTGCAAGACGAGCGAGAGCGTCTTTCTGGGTGCATTGCACTGAGTGAGTGCTCGCTCGGGACTTTGCACTCGGAGCCAAGGCAAGAGGGCGTGCTTGCCCGCAGAACTGAGAACACGCTGTTGGGCAGAGCTGAAACTGACCGCCGGAGTTCAGCTCTCTCCGGACGGCAGAAGGCGAAGAACGAAGCCGCTTGCGAGCGGCGCAGTGCAGCGAAGAGCTCTCCGAATTCGCCTCTAGCTCCACGGTCCTTCCCAGCTGCAAGTAGCAGCGCTCGCAGTACATAGAGCTGCGCAAGGACCGACGACCCGGAGGGAAGTATCGCACACTAAAATGTGCCGGGACAGAGACGTGTTCTACATTGTCCCTTCTCGTCATCCAGTTTGTGCCTCTGCTGCTTCTGCTGTTAGGAATCGCTCCTTGCAAGACGAGCGAGAGCGTCTTTCTGGGTGCATTGCACTGAGTCGAGTGCTCGCTCGGGACTTTGCACTCGGAGCCAAGGCAAGAGGGCGTGCTTGCCCGCGGAACTGAGAACACGCTGTTGGGCAGAGCTGCAACTGACCGCCGGAGTTCAGCTCTCGCCGGACGGCAGAAGGCGAAGAACGAAGCCGCTTGCGAGCGGCGCAGTGCAGCGAAGAGCACACGAGCAGCCAAAGAGCTCCTTCACAATCGCTTTCACTTCTCTGTGCTCTTGCTTCTTGGAAAAGCAGCACACAGCCGTTGCACGCCAGGGCAAAAGCTGGGACAGTGCCCGTCCTCACTCCTTCGCTGTGCTGTACTCCATGCAGCTAGAGCGAAGCGAGAAGGACGCGAGGAAGAAAAAAGCGTTCTTAAAGTAGCCCCCTGGCAGCAGCCCTGAAAGGGCGCATAACACACGGCGTCTCGCTGCCCTCCGTTCTACATACTCGCTTCTCCCTTTGCCGAGTTGCAAAAGTTGCTACCAGAGCAGAGGCGGCCAGATTGAAGAGGCAGTGCCTAGGTTCGCCTTCTCCTTACTGCACGTAAGCCACGTCCAGCTCCTCGCGGCAATCTGGATTTCCCTTCTCCGAGGCACTTACCGTGGTGCTGTGTGCAACTCGGCGCCTAGAAGAGACCGCCAATGCTTTCACAGCGGGCTGCAAGGGAACCAAGGAGCAGCACAAGCAGCAGTGCTTCAGCTTGCTCCTTCCGACTGCTAAGGGCACTTGGGAAGGCAAGCGAGAGTCAACCACCTTCCTCTCCTAGTAGCCTGTAACGTGGTGCACACAAACACGGCTCTTGTGCCGCTTCGTTCACCGCCATCGTCTAAGCGTGGAGCCGCTTTCACTTGCCGGCGGCCAGAAGCCGCTGCAAGGGCGCCACACAACCACAAGTGCGCCGGCAGCCAAGAGCTAGAGAACGCTGCTTCTGCCCAAGCCCGCCTAGGGCGTGCACCCTTGTTCTCAGAGCTCCGTGCAGCAGTCTGCCTCTCTCGCAGTTCGAATGGAAAACGAAAGCTTTTCGCCTACGCAGGTCACAGAGATCCGTTGCCAGGACGAGAATGCTTTGTGGCCGGAGCTCGGGCCCGCCGCGAGGAAGCTGCTATTAGCACCGCATTGCAGGGACACGTCTCGCTTCTTGACTTCGTGCTTAGCGCTCTCCGAATTCGCCGCTAGCTCCACGGTCCTTCTCAGCTGCAAGTAGCAGCGCTCGCAGTACATAGAGCTTCGCAAGGACCGAAGACCCGGAGGGAAGTATCGCACACTAAAATGTGCCGGGACAGAGACGTGTTCTACATTGTCCCTTCTCGTCATCCAGTTTGTGCCTCTGCTGCTTCTGCTGTTAGGAATCGCTCCTTGAAAGACGATCGAGAGCGTCTTTCTGGGTGCATTGCACTGAGTCGAGTGCTGGCTCGGGACTTTGCACTCGGAGCCAAGGCAAGAGGGCGTGCTTGCCCGCAGAACTGAGAACACGCTGTTGGGCAGAGCTGAAACTGATCGCCGGAGTTCAGCTCTCGCCGGACGGCAGAAGGCGAAGAACGAAGCCGCTTGCGAGCGGCGCAGTGCAGTGAAGAGCTCTCCGAATTCGCCGCTAGCTCCACGGTCCTTCTCAGCTGCAAGTAGCAGCGCTCGCAGTACATAGAGCTTCGCAAGGCCCGAAGACCCGGAGGGAAGTATCGCACGCAATAATGTGCCGGGACAGAGACGTGTTCTACATTGTCCCTTCTCGTCATCCAGTTTGTGCCTCTGCTGCTTCTGCTGTTAGGAATCGCTCCTTGCAAGACGAGCGAGAGCGTCTTTCTGGGTGCATTGCACTGAGTCGAGTGCTCGCTCGGGACTTTGCACTCGGAGCCAAGGCAAGAGGGCGTGCTTGCCCGCAGAACTGAGAACACGCTGTTGGGCAGAGCTGCAACTGACCGCCGGAGTTCAGCTCTCGCCGGACGGCAGAAGGCGAAGAACGAAGCCGCTTGCGAGCGGCGCAGTGCAGCGAAGAGCACACGAGCAGCCAAAGAGCTCCTTCACAATCGCTTTCACTTCTCTGTGCTCTTGCTGCTTGGAAAAGCAGCACACAGCCGTTGCACGCCAGGGCAAAAGCTGGGACAGTGCCCGTCCTCACTCCTTCGCTGTGCTGTACTCCATGCAGCTAGAGCGAAGCGAGAAGGACGCGAGGAAGAAAAAAGCGTTCTTAAAGTAGCCCCCTGGCAGCAGCCCTGAAAGGGCGCATAACACACGGCGTCTCGCTGCCCTCCGTTCTACATACTCGCTTCTCCCTTTGCCGAGTTGCAAAAGTTGCTACCAGAGCAGAGGCGGCCAGATTGAAGAGGCAGTGCCTAGGTTCACCTTCTCCTTACTGCACGTAAGCCACGTCCAGCTCCTCGCGGCAATCTGGATTTCCCTTCTCCGAGGCACTTACCGTGGTGCTGTGTGCAACTCGGCGCCTAGAAGAGACCGCCAATGCTTTCCCAGCGGGCTGCAAGGGAACCACGGAGCAGCACAAGCAGCAGTGCTTCAACTTGCTCCTTCCGACTGCTAAGGGCACTTGGAAAGGCAAGTGAGAGTCAACAACCTCCCTCTCCTAGTAGCCTGTAACGTGGTGCACACAAGCACGGGACTAGTGCCGCTTCGTTCACCGCCCTCGCCCACGCCTGGCGCTGCTTTCACTTGCCGGCGGCCAGAAGCCGCTGCAAGGGCGCCACACAACCACAAGTGCGCCGGCAGCCAAGAGCTAGAGAACGCTGCTTCTGCCCAAGCCCGCCTAGGGCGTGCACCCTTGTTCTCAGAGCTCCGTGCAGCAGTCTGCCTCTCTCGCAGTTCGAATGGAAAACGAAAGCTTTTCGCCTACGCCCGTCACAGAGATCCGTTGCCAGGACGAGAATGCTTTGTGGCCGGAGCTGGCGCCCGCCGCGAGGAAGCTGCTATTAGCACCGCATTGCAGGGACACGTCTCGCTTCTTGACTTCGTGCTTAGCGCTCTCCGAATTCGCCTCTAGCTCCACGGTCCTTCCCAGCTGCAAGTAGCAGCGCTCGCAGTACATAGAGCTTCGCAAGGACCGAAGACCCGGAGGGAAGAATCGCACACTAAAATGTGCCGGGACAGAGACGTGTTCTACGTTGTCCCTTCTCGTCATCCAGTTTGTGCCTCTGCTGCTTCTGCTGTTAGGAATCGCTCCTTGCAAGACGAGCGAGAGCGTCTTTCTGGGTGCATTGCACTGAGTCGAGTGCTCGCTCGGGACTTTGCTCTCGGAGCCAAGGCAAGAGGGCGTGCTTGCCCGCAGAACTGAGAACACGCTGTTGGGCAGAGCTGCAACTGACCGCCGGAGTTCAGCTCTCGCCGGACGGCAGAAGGCGAAGAACGAAGCCGCTTGCGAGCGGCGCAGTGCAGCGAAGAGCTCTCCGAATTCGCCGCTAGCTCCACGGTCCTTCTCAGCTGCGAGTAGCAGCGCTCGCAGTACACGGGGCTTCGCAAGGCCCGAAGACCCGGAGGGAAGTATCGCACACGAAAATGTGCCAGGACAGAGACGTGTTCTACGTTGTCCCTTCTCGTCATGCAGTTTGTGCCTCTGCTGCTTCTGCTGTTAGGAATCGCTCCTTGAAAGACGAGCGAGAGCGTCCTTCCGGGTGCATTGCACTGAGTCGAGTGCTCGCTCGGGACTTTGCTCCCGGGGCCAAGGCAAGAGGGCGTGCTTGCCCGCAGAACTGAGAACACGCTGTTGGGCAGAGCTGCAACTGGCCGCCGGAGTTCAGCTCTCGCCGGACGGCAGAAGGCGTAGAACGAAGCCGCTTGCGAGCGGCGCAGTGCAGCGAAGAGCTCTCCGAATTCGCCGCTAGCTCCACGGTCCTTCTCAGCTGCGAGTAGCAGCGCTCGCAGTACACGGAGCTTCGCAAGGCCCGAAGACCCGGAGGGAAGTATCGCACACGAAAATGTGCCAGGACAGAGACGTGTTCTACGTTGTCCCCTCTCGTCGTGCAGTTTGTGCCTCTGCTGCTTCTGCTGTTAGGAATCGCTCCTTGAAAGACGAGCGAGAGCGTCCTTCCGGGTGCATTGCACTGAGTCGAGTGCTCGCTCGGGACTTTGCTCCCGGGGCCAAGGCAAGAGGGCGTGCTTGCCCGCAGAACTGAGAACACGCTGTTGGGCAGAGCTGCAACTGACCGCCGGAGTTCAGCTCTCGCCGGACGGCAGAAGGCGAAGAACGAAGCCGCTTGCGAGCGGCGCAGTGCAGCGAAGAGCTCTCCGAATTCGCCGCTAGCTCCACGGTCCTTCTCAGCTGCGAGTAGCAGCGCTCGCAGTACACAGGGCTTCGCAAGGCCCGAAGACCCGGAGGGAAGTTTCGCACACGAAAATGTGTCAGGACAGAGACGTGTTCTACGTTGTCCCTTCTCGTCATGCAGTTTGTGCCTCTGCTGCTTCTGCTGTTAGGAATCGCTCCTTGAAAGACGAGCGAGAGCGTCCTTCCGGGTGCATTGCACTGAGTCGAGTGCTCGCTCGGGACTTTGCTCTCGGGGCCAAGGCAAGAGGGCGTGCTTGCCCGCAGAACTGAGAACACGCTGTTGGGCAGAGCTGCAACTGACCGCCGGAGTTCAGCTCTCGCCGGACGGCAGAAGGCGAAGAACGAAGCCGCTTGCGAGCGGCGCAGTGCAGCGAAGAGCTCTCCGAATTCGCCGCTAGCTCCACGGTCCTTCTCAGCTGCGAGTAGCAGCGCTCGCAGTACACAGGGCTTCGCAAGGCCCGAAGACCCGGAGGGAAGTATCGCACACGAAAATGTGCCAGGACAGAGACGTGTTCTACGTTGTCCCTTCTCGTCATGCAGTTTGTGCCTCTGCTGCTTCTGCTGTTAGGAATCGCTCCTTGAAAGACGAGCGAGAGCGTCCTTCCGGGTGCATTGCACTGAGTCGAGTGCTCGCTCGGGACTTTGCTCTCGGGGCCAAGGCAAGAGGGCGTGCTTGCCCGCAGAACTGAGAACACGCTGTTGGGCAGAGCTGCAACTGACCGCCGGAGTTCAGCTCTCGCCGGACGGCAGAAGGCGAAGAACGAAGCCGCTTGCGAGCGGCGCAGTGCAGCGAAGAGCACACGAGCAGTCAAAGAGCTCCTTCGCTATCGCTTTCACTTCTCAGTGGTCTTACTGCTTGGAAAAGCAGCACACAGCCGTTGCACGCCAGGGCAAAAGCTGCGGCAGTGCCCGTCCTCACTCCTTCGCTGTACTGTACTCCATGCAGCTAGAGCGAAGCGAGAAGGACGCGAGGAAGAAAAAAGCGTACTTAAACTAGCCCCCTGGCAGCAGCCCTGAAAGGGCACATAACACACGGCGTCTCGCTGCCCTCCGTTCTACACACTCGCAGCTCCCTCTGCCGACTTGCGAAAGTTGTTACCAGAGCAGAGGCGGCCAGATTGAAGAGGCAGTGCCTAGGTTCACCTTCTCCTTACTGCGCGTAAGCTACGTCCAGCTCCTCGCTGCACTCTGGATTTCCCTTCTCCGAGGCACTTACCGTGGTGCTGTGTGCAACTCGGCGCCTAGAAGTGACCGCCAATGCTTTCACAGCGGGCTGCAAGGGAACCAAGGAGCAGCACAAGCAGCAGTGCTTCAGCTTGCTCCTTCCGACTGCTAAGGGCACTTGGGAGGGAAAGCGAGAGTCAACCACCTTCCTCTCCTAGTAGCCTGTAACGTGGTGCACACAAGCACGGGACGAGTGCTGCTTCGTTCACCACCCTCGCCCACGCCTGGCGCTGCTTTCACTTGCCGGCGGCCAGAAGCCGCTGCAAGGGCGCCACACAGCCAGCAGTGTGCCGGCAGCCAAGAGCTCGAGAACGCTGCTTCTGCCCAAGCCCGCCTAGGGCGTGCATCTTTGTTCTCAGAGCTCCGTGCAACAGTCTGCCTCTCTCGCAGTTCGAATGGAAAACGAAAGCTTTTCGCCTACGCCCTTCACAGAGATCCGTTGCCAGGACGAGAATGCTTTGTGGCCGGAGCTCGCCCCCGCCGCGAGGAAGCTGCTATTAGCACCGCGTTGCAGGGACACGTCTCGCTTCTTGACTACGTGCTCAGCGCTCTCCGAATTCGCCGCTAGCTCCACGGTCTTTCTCAGCTGCGAGTAGCAGCGCTCACAGTACATAGAGCTTCGCAAGGACCGAAGACCCGGAGGGAAGTATCGCACTCGAAAATGTGCCAGGATAGAGACGTTCTACACTGAGTAGAGACACAGACAGACAGAGAGTTCTACACTGCCCCTTCTCGTCGGCCATCTTGTGCTCTGCTGCCTCTGCTGTGACGAATAGGTCCTTGAAAGGCGAGCGACAGCGGCTCTCCAGGCACTGAAGAGCGTTCCCTAGGGACTTTTCGATGTAAAACTTTTTCCACCTCCAAAAATACATGGGTAAGTCCTAAAAGTTTTGGTTTTCTTAAGAATAGTTTCGCCCAAGTTTTGCTGTTCTAAACACCCATGGTTTCAGTCTTCACTTAACTGCTTGTTTCTGTCTTTTTGGCTAGTGGCAATCTAATTCTAAGGTAACTAGATGTGTTGGAAATCCATAAATTACATCTCAAGTTAGGTGGGAAAATTGGCTCGGAAGAAAATGGAATTGAGAATTTGGAAAGAATCCAGAGTGAGCTGATGTCACAATCCGAGATTCCCTTGGGTTCCAAATCCTTTCATTTGTGTTTTTGTGGGCTTTTTGAAGGCGGTGTACAGTTGAAGCCATGATTTAGCTGCGGTGAGACCTGCTCTGCTGTAAAAGCATTATTTTCTCAGTGAGCATGGACAACAGTTAGAGTGTCGTCTTTTAAGATTCCCTGCACTCCACTTATGGTGGCAAAAGCAGTGCCTTGACTGTAATCATAAAAGTGATTACAGCTTCATTGCTTTGACATCATGTAGGATGCTTCCTCCATCTGCTGTGGTCAGCATTAAGTAACAGATTTCTCAGTTTCTAGGAAGAGTCTAGCAAACAATCACCTTGCTCCTTCTCTTGCATTTATTCATCACTGCTATGCTGCTATACAGACAGGTAGTCTGTTTATGATTCAACAATTCAATGGGACATCAAGTAAATAACAAAGCAAAACTAACTACCGAAAGCACTATAAGGGCCAGAGATTAGCTTGGATCAAAACAGGTATTCTCCTAGCATTGTTTACAAACGAGTCAGCATGTGAAACAGAAGGCACAATGTAGTTTGTGCCTTGTTTTGGGCATGCCCGGAAGAAGGAAATTCTGATTTCACATACGGGAAAAGAAATGTTGACATTTGAATGAGATTGTTCATACCCCAGTAAAGGTTGCTTTGAAAGGTTGTGGAAGTCCTGTTAGGAAACATGGCTTTACAAGTCCTTTCCACCAGGAGACAACAGCTGCAGAACATCTGGGTGTGCCAGTGTTGAGAGCACCAGCAAAGATCAAAGTGGAGAAGTTGGTGAACAATGGCAGTGGCCTGGCGGAGGGCAAGTGGGGTGCTGGCTGTGGGACCAGGGGAGTCCTGACTGATTTAGGAGGCGTGTGATGGTCTGTGCCAGCAAGCGGAGTAGTGCTGTGGCCTTGGCACACTGCTAATACTGGAATTCAGTGGGGTCACTGGGCAGGCTGAGTGTGTGAGCTGCTGGAGGGACCCAGGTTGCCCACATGTAAACATCCAGTCTCACTCTTGCCAGCCACAGAAAGGAGCAGGATGTGGCTGCTGGCGATGCCTGTCACGTATACGCAGTGTATATGTGTGCTATCCCAGCCTGCTGGGAACACTTCTTCTTTGGGACTGCTTGGGCTGAGGGAGAGAAAGCAGTGGTAGTTTCTGAGGTTTCGAGTTTGTTCGAGTTTCTCAGGCTGTTTCTGGAGCCACCCCGAGTTCTCTTCCTTGAAGCATTTCAAGTCCTGCTAATTTTCAAAATTCAAACAGACACAGCCCTAAGCTAGTTGATCTGACTTCAGAGCTATTCTTACGCTGAGCTGTTGCATGATCTGATCTCCTGAGATGTCTTCCATCTCAGTTTATGACCTGGTTCTTGTGAAAAGTAGGATCTTTTAGCCTGGAGAAGAGAGGTTTCTGGAGAGACAGTATTGTGGCCTTTGAATATGTAAAGAGGGTATAAGACAAATGGAGAAAGACTTTTTAGGAAAGTTTGCAGAGACAGGACAAGGGGCCATGCTTTCAAACTGAGACTAGGTTTAGATTGGCTAAAAGGAAAAACTTTTCTACAGTGAAGCTGGTGAGACACTCAAACGGGTGTTCCAGAGAAGTTGTGGATGCCCCATCATTGAGAGTGCTCCTTATCAGTTTGGCTAGTCTTGAGCAATTTGATCTACTGTAAGATCTACCTGGCAAGGAAGTTGGACTAGATGATCTTTAATCACAGACTGTTGTATGATTCCGTGGAAGACAGAATGCAATAAAGTTCATATTTCAGATTTTGGCGCAGACATATTTATTATTTCTCACTTTATGCATCATTGCAATGACAACTTGTTAGCTTCTGAAATGATTAGCTGAGATTGATTTCCTTCCTTAGTTTCATTTTCTCTGTTATTCCTTCACTCTTGGACTTTTTTTTTCACTAGATTCCCTCTTTCAGTAAACTGCCCTTAAGTATCACTTTGCTCCCCACCTGGCTTTTTTTTTTTTTTTCAATGACACCTTTTCACTGGTTCGTTTTGGGCCTTTGCTGCTTGAAGTCCAGCAGCCTCCTTGTCTGAGCATTACGGAGCTTTCTTTACAGCTTCATCACTATGCAAAAAGCCATAAATTACTGTGTTCCATCTCACATACCATCAAGTATCACACTAATATTCCCTCTGCTGAATAGCTGACTGGCTTACATAGACCAGCCAAATACCAGGAAATCCGGATGGCAGCAAGAATCTTGTAGACTACTCCCGCTGTTCATTTAAATTCTGGAGAAGTCACGTGAGGTATCACATTCTCTTGAAAGAAGTGTCTATCATCTCGGACATTCTAGAATGGGCTATTAATATTGTCATGAGTTTCTGGCTAGACTTTTTAGTATGCAAATTCAAATTCAAATGATCTGAAATGATAGAACTTCAAGAAATTTTTTTTCCCAGAATCGAAGTATGATGGAGTTCCACAGGGAGAATCTTAATCTTAGTTATTCTATTCCATCTCACATCATGGCTGGGGGCAGGGAGAAGGGAGTATCTTTGGGGGACAATGGGTTCCGGTGTAGTCAGTAAGCTGGGCAGAGGAGCCATCAGGTATTTTCTGTTGTTAGGGGGGGGGGAATTCGTGTGAACTCTTCCTTTCTTGTACCCTGCCACTAGTATTGTTGCTAAAATTGTTTGTTTTCTCATCCAAGTGACAAAATCAGCACACTTAATGAGGGATGAAGAGGGAGCAGCGACCTCAGAACAGGAGGAAGAAGAAGCAGAGCCTGCTGTCCTCCAGAAGAAAAAAACACTACCAGCCAACTTTGCATCATCTGTGAACTTCCTGGGCGTGTACTCTATCCCCTTGTCCAGAACACTGAGCAAGATATTAAACAGGACTGGGCCCAAGACCGAGCCTTGGGGACCAGCTGGATGAACTCTATTTCCCACCACTCTGTGGGCCTGGCCATCACCCAGTTTGTCACCCAGCAAACAGCCCACCCATGCAAACCATAAGCAGACAGTTTCTTCAGGAGAATGATGTGAGACTCATTGCAAAAAGGATCAGGGAGATGCCTAGGAAGAGTCTCAGGTGAATCCAGGAGACTATAGTGGAGGACTATTCAGTTTTCCAATCAATTTGCTTAAAAAACTCTACAAAACCGTAATAAAAAAACAAACAAACAATCAAACAAACAAAAAAAGCAGACCAAACAAACACACAAAACCCCCCCAACCTATAATCCCCAAAGAGACAAAAAAAGCCCCCAGAAAGCCCACCAAAAACCCACCCAAAACTGAAAAAATACCCCAAACCCAACACAAAAAATCAGGGTGAAGGTTTTTAGTAACTTTAAAAATAACAAAACAAAACAAAACTAAAAACCCCCAGAAAGTCACATTTCTAAAGGTGCTGTCCCCGCCTCTTCTCTCAGCAGGGAGGACATCCTGAAGTGGAGCCAGTTGGAAGAAAGCGGGACAGGGCAGCACCTGGGCCATTGTCACAGGACGGCCCTGTGGCTGCCCCATTGCCAAAACCTGGACACATAAATCAAACACAGGTATGCACATGTGCTTAAACACAGCAAAAATATATTTGTCTGAAAAGAATACAGGTCCATTTCTATCACTGGAAAGAGCATAATGCCTCGTCTCAGCTTTCTTTTCAGTCATTACAAATGTTTCGAAAATAAAGGAGTGCAGAAAATGGAAATATCCAAGATCAACATGAGGACCAGTAACAAAGATTCCATTTTTGAAACTGCATTGGGAATCCTCTGCAGAAATTGACTCAGAGCTCTAAGATTTACAAAAAAGACCAAGAGGACTGGAGTCAATACAACACAGTGTCTGGAGACTTCAGCTGGTTACCTTGATTTCTCAAATATGATGGAGAAAGCACCTTAGCAACTACAGCTGCCAGTTCTCTCAGGGCCCTGACATGCCTCTGGGTGGGTCCCATGGTCTTGCATGCTCAGGTTCCTCAAGTGGTCTGAAAGCTGACCTGCTACTATGGGTTAGAATCAAGTCCACCAGTCCAATAACCTGAGAGATGTGGAAATAGTGACTGGCAGTAAAAATTGAGACCAACACTTGTTGAGTACCTCAGCCTTCTCCTTGTCTGTTGTCACTAGTCCTGTCTGGCTTATGGGGGTGGGGGGGGGGGGGGGGGAATAGGGGAGGTGTGATAGGTTTCTTTTCATCTTCCTTTTCCCACTGAAATACCCGTAGGTGCCTTTATTATTCTTAGTTTTGGCATGCTTTTCCAAATTCAGCTTCAACTGAGCCTTAGCTATACTGATCCCATCCTCACACACTCATGTGTTACCACTGTATTTTTCCCATGATTTGTCTCGCTGTGTATTGTCTGCATATTACCTACTTGCATCACATCTATTAATTTTCAATAACCTTCTGGCTTTAACTTGTTTTCAAAAAAACCCTTTTTGAACCTTTCCACCTCAGAAATTCACCTGGGAAACCCCAAATCCCCAAAATTCACCCCGAAGTCCCCCCTGGGACGCTCAGCACTCACCTGGCAACTCCCAAAAGCCCACAAATTCACCCCAAAATTCACGGGGGACCCCCAAATTCCAGGGCTTCACCCCAAAATCCCACCTGCAACCCCCAAAACCCCTCAAATCACCCCCAAGACCCAGTCCCCCAACACCTCCCAAATTCACTCCAAAATGTCTCCAATCCCCCTCAAACCCTCCCAGATACCCCCAAATCCACCAAATTCACTCCCAGACCCATCTGGGACTCCCAAAAATCACCAAAATTCCCCGGAAAATCCACCTGCATCCCCCCAAATTCATCCCAAAATTCTCCCACGACTTCCAAATGCTCACCTGGATACCCCAAAATCGACAGAATTCACCCCAAAATACGCCTGGCATTCCCAAAACTCACCTGAGAACCCTAAAATTCACAAGTATACCCTAAAATTCACCAAATTCACCCCAAAATTCCCCTGAGATCCCTAGAATTCCACAAATTCCCCCTAAAATTCAACTGGGACTCCCCACATTCCACAAATTCACCCCAAACCTCGCTACCCGGGATCCCCCAAAATTCCACAAATTCTCCCCCAAAATCAACCTGGGACCCCTCAAAACTCACCTGGATCTCCCCAAATCCCCGCCCCGCCCCGCCCCCCCCAATTCACCTGGGCACTCCCAAATCCCCAGAATTCAACCCAAAATTCACCTGGGACCCCAAAAACCTCCAAATTCGCTCCAAAATGATTGGCAACTTTACACACTCCATTTTCCCACAAAAGGATCTAGAGCCCTGTGCGCTTCGTATACAAACTAAATGCAAAAAAACTTTCTATTCATTCTCAGCAAAAAGACTTCCTATTCCTCCTTCTTTTGGACAAAACTGCCTTCACTTTCAAACTTATTCTCTTGCTCACTTACCTGCATAATGCTTAGTCCCTGTTCTGCATGCTCATTTTCTTCACTTTTACAAGGAATCCTCTCCTCATCTTCTTCTTCCTCTGCTTCTTCCATTTCCTGTGCCAAGATCACCCGTTTCTCTGTTAGATTTCTTTCTCCAGCTGATTTTTTGACAACTGTCCCTATCTTCTGGCACCGCTCGCTCGAGAGAGGCGATTGTCCCGCTCTGCTCTGGGCTGGGACTGCGCTCTCTTCAAGCCCTGGGGGCAATTTTGGATGCCACAGCGTCAGAAAGACCTCAGGCTATTGGAGAAATGTCCAAAGGAGGGACACAGGGATAGCGAAGAGGCTGGAGGGAAAGCCATACAAAGAGTGGCTCAGGGCATTTGGTTCAGCTGCAGAGAGGACACTGAGCTCACACCTCACTTGGGACCTCTCAGCTCCTCCCAAGGGCAGCACAGGGACAGCTTTGCTCTCTGCTCTCTGCGACCAGGGACAGGAGCCAAGGGAATGCCAGGAGCTGTGTCAGGGGACGATTAGGCTGGCTATCAGGGAAAGGTTTTTTTCCTCAGAGGCTGGTCGGGCACTGAATAGGTTCTCCAGGCAATGGGCACAGCCCCAAGGCTGCCAGAGATCCAGGAGCGTTTGGCCAATGCTCTCAGGGATGCAGAGGGTGGGACTGTTGGAGTGTCTGTGCAGGGCCAGGAGTTGGACTTTGACGATCCCTAGGGGTCCCTTCCGACTCAGGAAACTCTTACCATTTTCCCCTCTTTCCTCTCCTTGCACAATGCTCTCAGCTTACTGTTCCACCGCATGCTCCACTTCTGAAACCTCCGCTACTTCTTTCCAGTTCAAGCACAGTTCTACTGGTTACAATCCAAAGATAGACAGATTGAAAAACAACCAAAAAGAAACACCTGTTTGGAATGTCGTGGTCTTATCTGCATCTCCAACTATGAAGTCGATTGTGCCTTGCAAGTTCTAAAAGCAAAACAACAACAACAAAAAACACCCACCACACCGTTTTAACATAGGGATTTGCCTTCTTCTAAGAAATCCATATCCCTTCTCAAAATGGATCTATTTCAGGAAGAGATCATCTTGAATAGATCACTTACTACCTAAAGAACCTGGAACACTCAAATCCGTAATGATAAGCCTGTTACCTTGTCGTTTTCTGTTCCAAAGGCAAATGCATTTGCTCAAGTGCCGTTTGTAACAAGGACAGAGCTCAAAGTGTGGCTCTGAGAAATGTTTTGGTTTCCCTCTCCTATCTCCATCAAAAGCACTTTCTTCAATGGCTGAAACAATACTTGATACAGTCTGAATTTTAAAGGTCATGAAAATTTTCTCCAAAGTGAAAAATTAATATAGCAGTCAGGTTTGAAACCAACGGGAATTTTTGTTTTACCTGTTTGAAGATTCCCTTCACACTAAAATGCTGGCTGATGGATACCTAGAAGAAATCAATTCCCACAAAATGCTTCTGGGTAAGCCATTACGTCATCCATTACAATTTGCTTCAGTGTCCCGTTCCTGTCCAATTGAAGGTCCCTGTTTAAGAGACTCAAGTGCGGAGAGAAATAAAATTAAATATGACTACAGTGCCTTTAAATCGAAATCGAACTTCCTGATCAATCTCATAAAACCTTTAGGCTAAATGTTGCCATTGATCTGTTTCTACTGAACACAATCACGTCCTGGCTTGTTAGAGATTAGCTCATTACAAAGAAAGAAACGCAGAGAAGTTAAAATATTTCCAAAGAAGCATTTGACATCCTTCCTTTTGGATGGGGAACCACACCAACACTGCTTACATAAGAGGTCAAATGACTGTCTTCCATGTTAGTTCTGCACTGTGCTCAGCGGAGCCTTTCTGGTTTATTTGCCTTTGACTTGGACATAAAGCTGAGTCTTGATTCAAGAAAAATCAATATTCACACTTGTTTTCATTTACACGGACATTGGCTTGGTCTCCTAAACAAAGAGAATGATGGGGAATTTTTGTACGAGTTCAGATAGGTAACATTCTCTTTCCGCAACCTGGCATTGTATTTTCACTTGGTCTGTTACCTCTGGCTTTGTTTTAACGGCTCAAATTATTAGGAAGAGTATCAAACCTCCAGCTCTAACCACAGTCCCACTGCGAGGTGTGTGAAGGTATGTGCATCTGCCCCTCAGGTCCACACTGCTCTTCTAATGTGCCTCTGATCGAGCAGGTAGGAAAGACCTCCTGGGTGTGTGAACAGTGCTGCTTCCTCTACGGCTTCAGAGCTGCTGCTAAGCTCTTCAGGAAGGAGAGCGGTATTGTACCCATTTTTAGATGGTTTTTAAAGTTGCCGGTGCTTGGCTGTCTTAAACGTCTGAGTTCCTAGAACTTTGAATGAGATCAAATCTATGAGTGAAGAGATGATGGTGCAGACCAACTTCTGATTCCGGTGATCCAAGAATCTGCACTACTACTTTTACCTTCTGAATAAGGCATGGATGTGATGGTATGCACAGTAATACTGATGTGCTATGGTTTTTGAATGATAGCAGTCTTCCTTTGTCCCATTCCTAAACCGTGGGCATTATTTGCCTTAACCTTGTTCAGTAGGGACATTATTCTATATTCTTACATGAAGTGAAAAGCACTCTTTTTCCATACCTTCACACAACAGCATTAAAACAAGGCCTAAGTAGTACAACCAATGTTCAAAGATGCTCTACCTTTTAAGTTTACAAAACATACCAAATTCATACCTTGTTCTAAGTTGATCTCAAGAAGAAAGGGTGTTCTCCAAATACTCCTTCAGCTCTTCCTCACAGCTCACCGTTTGCCTTTTTTCTAAGATTGTATCCAGATCACTTTCATCATCTAAGGCCACATAAAAAAGCTAGTAAAAATGGTTTCGTAGATACTAAAATCTCCCCAGCTCTTTAGGATTCAAGGAAGTTAATTATGCACATATCTTCTACACCCAGAAGAGAAAGCTACCTCAGCAAAACTCATCGCCTATGAAAATCTTCCTAGATAATGAACACCTCTGACACTGCCACCCCAAGTTGGTGTTCTGAAACAATGAGAACCTCACATCCAATCAGACTCTAGACCTGCACAAGATCTCGTCATAGCAACTTGCAGCCACTTTCTACAGAAAGCAGCAGTGATCTCTATCGCTGTTGCCATACCAACAATAAGACAGGACTGTCCATTCAGCGTGAATCAAGCAGTTAGCAAAAATGCACCTGACAGAATGAAACTGAAGAGGAGAAATTCCCATCTAAAAGTCAAAGATTACATTTTTAATTTTATAGCAGGTATTTTGAATTTCAGAGGGCTCTTTGCATTAAGAAGTCCTGTCTTTATAGCACACCCTTGTTTTTATGTTTCTACCTGGATTATGGCCATTTAGCCGTCTCCTTCAAATCACTCCAAAGAAAAACATTCAAGTGAACAAGTTCTTTCTAAACTGCTGGAAGGTGAAATGAATGAGTAAGAGGATATGTAACATGATAAAAGGCTGCCTGGAATTTTACGACTGGTATCCAACATGGCGTCTTCTATCTGGAGAGTAAAAAAAAATCAGTCTCCAAGTAAACTGGTAAGAATGCGGATTCTCAAAACTTCTGTTTATTCTGGCACCATAAAGCACCAAATCACATTCTATAATTTATCCCTTTAGAAACAACTGCCCGACTTTTTTTATGTATAGAAAAGATTGGAAGACATTTGGGAGATCATTTCCAGCTCTTCCTGAAGTCTGATCTTAAGCAGACTGGGCCATATGTCATTCATCGCTATCCTATGTATTTCAGATAGAAATGATCATAAAAATACAATCTATTTCTATTACAAATAATAAACACAAGAATTATGAACACTTCCACATGAAACTCTTCCACACCAAACTGTTTCTCTGGAGTGTTTTGTCACACTATGGACCTCTTTCTAAGGTGACATCAACAGCCTACCACGCAGAAGGCATTGCAGGTGGGAGCACAGGAAGAACAGACTAATCCCAAGGAGTGATGAAGATATATGTCATCAAATAAAAGAAACGTACATCCACGTGCTCCACTTCTTCAAACCTACATTTTCGTTTCTCAGTCATCTGAAGCATGTTGGAGTGCACAACTTCAGCATCTTCTGCTGTGCAAATGTTCACATCCAACAGGGTCATCTGAAGGAAAAGAAGAACAAATTATTGACATGCACAGAAGAAATACTGTGTGGCTTTCAGAGAGCCTGGCTAAACGTAGTGTTTCTTTTCTTGTGATGGACAGAGATAGATTCAGCCTCCCACATGCCATATTAGATTACTAAACAATACCATCTGGTTGGACACAAAGGGAGAAATTGAGGCAGAGGTGGAATTTCTTTCCCAAGATAAGACAGATTTAGCACAAGGGCTGAGGCTCCTTGCATCTTCCACATTCATGTAGGACAGCACTCCCTTCATTACTGGCATTTGTTACGGCTTTTCCACATTTCAAGCACAAATACCAACTACTACTGTGAAACCAAACGGATGGCTTACTTTTTGAACAGAGTAAGGCGGAGGTTAAAAAGGAATTCCACTTGTTATCTCACTGTCTGGTGCATCTTTACTCTCTCTAATGACACATTGGACCACGGCTATCACAGCCAAAAGCTGTGGCACTCAACTTGCACATCTGCCCTTTCTCCTGACATTTGCCCTCGACCAGCTCATACTGGATGCTCATTTTCTCCACGCACTCCACATTAGGGCTGTCTGAATGATACGGAACAGACCACAGTCAAAATTCCCATCTTTCACAGTGCAGTGTGACATGGAAACATGACAGAGGCCATGTGCTGAATCTCAGCACACGGAACAGATGCCAGCAGTGCCTACAGACACCAGACATTACCAGCCAAAGAAATCAAGACATTTTCATACACAGCTGTTTCTCATTATGCTTCAAAGTAGCAAGGTACTTAACAATCGCTACCAACTTCTTTGCTACCATACAGGCTACAAACATCCCAACTGGATGTGCTCTGGAGCAAGAGAAGGCAGACACAGAGCGGGAAGGCATGCTGCAAGGACACAGAGAAAGGAAGTATCTCCAATACTTCCCCTCTTCTTCTCATACTTCCCCTCTTCTTCTCCAGGAGTTAAAAAGGAGTATTTTTGTATGACTGAGAAGGGATCCACGTCAAAATTAACATTTGATTTCCCCCAGATTCATTCTAACCGAGCCAGTTCCTGCTAGATCTCCCCATGCACAGGTGTTTGTACTGGCCAAAGGAAAGCCATGCCACAGGCAGCTTCTTTGGCTCTTACTGCCACCTCCAAGCAACTGAGAAGGTATGTGGCAACACACGGAACAAAGAATAGAGCAAACATGCACTCTCAAAGCAACCGTCTGCCTCATCGTTGCCCAGGAGAAAAGAAAATATTGCTTGAATTCCAGACTGTTCTTAGGATTTCCCGACCTACCTAGACTTTTGTTTCAATTCTCCAGAGTTCTGCACCATTCGTTTCCATCAGATTTGGCACGTGTTGGAGGCAACAGGGTGCTATCAAAGCAGGAAACAAGAGTCAGGTATCCTAAAATACAAACCAGTCAGTACTTCAAATATAAAATTATGAATCCGAATATCCATACTACTGGGCGTTCTTTTATTTACAGCCATCTTGGCAATGAAAATAAACCTGAGATTGTTGTTGTTCAAGGCCAACTGTTTACTGCCCGATAAGGAACTAACTGTCATCTACCTGGTTCCTACATCCACCGTAAAAAACCTCCCTGTAAAGATCGTAATGCATTGCACCCACACCAATGTGTCTTGTGTTCAGGATGGATATTCAAACGTAGCAACGTTAGATTTCTATCCAGACTCCTCTCTTCATTTATTCCGCAAATAAAATCCCACGCCATGGAGAAAAAAATGCCTTGACAAAAACACCAAGTTCTAGCTCTCCACCCCTCTTTGCCCATTTCTGCTATGTTTCGAGATTTACTTCTGCATTCCTCCATTTTTAGAGCCTGATCGCCACCTATTAAGTGTAGCTGGGGCACTGAAAATCAAGAATGCATTTTTTCCATTCAAAAGAGCTGTACAGAAATAGATGTAGACCCTGCCTTACTGCTGCATTTAGCAATCACACATTGACAGGAAGCAAAGTGCATTTTGTAGCCAAGTCCTTCATTAACTCCAGCAACAATTGTTTTCCTTTATGCTATACCCTCTTTTGCCATACCCGATATATTGCAAAACCTTCAGTCTCTCTTCACTGAGTACCATCTGCTCCTTTATCAACTTTTCCATTTCCATATTCACAGTTGGGGGATTCTGTATTTCTTCACTTGCCATAAATTCTCTGCAGGATGGAAAGTAGATATGTAGAATGGAATCACATGATATATGTGATATCATACGTGGTATCACGTAGAAAGAAAAAATGATCAAGTATTACTTTAACAGAAACCAAAAGTGAACACTAGCCTCTTGGTGTTGCTCATTGTCCAAAAGAAGACTGCCAAATTTCTGACCTGAAACTCTGAACTCCACACTTCTTTTGCATGAGCTTCCAGTCCCTTGCCATTTCAGTTGATGCCATTTTTCTTTCTCAAGCTCTGATTTCATTCGATTCAAGAGTAGCTTGGCAGTTGCCCTCTCATTATCCAGCAGTGCTCCGTTTATATTCTGTGTATTAAAAAACAAAACCAGAAGTAGAAGCAGCATACAACATGCAAAAACAAACCAAAAATTGTCTCTTCTACAGAAAATGAGGGGAGAAAAGAACACAAATGATAACCAATACCCCGTCAAGTAGAAATTTCTTCTATATTTCAGTGATTGATAGGCAGAAAAAATGAATTTCATCTGGGGAAAGAAAGACATTCTAGGAATATTCAGACTGCTATCTTGCCCCAGGTAAAACATTTACCATGGCCTTAGCGTTAATGAGCTTGTGAACATCAGCTGCCAAGAGGAAGGACATTTCCTCCAGTTTCACACAATACTTGGTCAGTACATCTGCTATCTGTGCAATCAAAGAATACAGAAAAGCAACAACAATGAAAAGTAGAACTCAAATATCAATTTCCCAAGTTAAAATCTACATGAACAAGACAATTTTTCCATTCAAGTGAATTCGATTTAATTAATTCATTAACTACATAAGTAGCATTCTCACGTTCAAGAGTAGAATTCAAAGAATCGACGTTGCTTCTTCTGAGACATTGAAGCCTGAGTAGATCCCAACTTCAAATCTAGTAGGACGGCATGAAAGCAATACCTGCTACATTTAGTACATGTAAACTACAAAGAACATCTAGAACAGCTCTAAAAGATGAACAAACCCATGAACTTTGAAGGAGACGCTAGCAAGAAATGTGGAAATAGGCTTTATCTGCCCAGTGCTTTTCCCAAAAGCACGGGCACTCCTTGGCGTCAGTGAGAGTCTCTGTCTCATTACTCAGCAGCTGGCTTAGGGTAAAAAAGGATGCATGCAATCACTTCATTCCTGTTCATGACATAAACTTACTGCATCATCATGGAAGCCATTTACTTGGAAATATAGCCTAAAAAATAGGTGTCAGACTGGGTACATATCTAGATTGCTATGAGCAAAACCAATTTCTTTTTAACAGGAAAGCCATACAATATGCCTGCCATGGCAAATATTAGTCTACTAGCCCTGCACTTCAACGGGCAGTGAGCAGTTCATGACACCAAGTTTACGTTTGGCAAGGAGACAGTCTATTTATTACAAGCCCCTAGTTCTAGAACCAAGAATACAGGAGTTGCTCATTCCCAATGAAAATCTGTCCATTTCATACCTTTGGGGTTTTATGCTTCTGTTCTTTACCTGTCTTGAGTGTGGCTTTCTTGTGAAGTCACTGATGGGTGTTTTTCCAACACATTTCTGCTGATTACACGGTAATTGCGTGGCATCAGCAGACATCTCTGAATGTCTCTTGAAAGTATGCTTTTTACTCTTCCTAGAGGACCTTGTCTTCTTCTTTCCTTCACCCAAAAGGTGGGCTAAGTGAGCCTTCAAAGAACCATCATCTCAACAATTAGAATTCTTTCAAACCTACTGAATGGAGAACAGAGACAAAAAAATTTTAAAAAGACTAGTACGCGAAAGACAACAGAAGAGAAAGGTAAAATAATGAATCCTACATGCCACGTGCATAACTCTCTTCATTCAAGGCTATTTTCAAAATGAGAAAAAAAAAAAAAAAAAAGATCATCTTTTCCTCAGAGAGGAAAAGTGGAGTAACTGGATTGTGTTGCCTTGCCTACAGTTACCAGAAAAGTCAACAGCTGAGTTGAAAACTCCTGAAGCTGGCTAACTACACCTCTAAATGTTTTACTACTGTGTTATGATTCTGTCTTCAGTTAATAGAACCCGATATACAACAAAGAGATGGGAGCACATGGAGATGCATTGGAGAGCCTACGCTGGAGGTAACACATTCATTTTTTACTCAAACAAATCCAAATTAGAAATGTTGAAAATTACCTGGGGCCATTTCAACAGCCAGCAAACTGACTAACACAACCAATCTTTGGCTTCTATTCAATCCTTTGCTTGTTTTACCTGGACCTTGAAGATCTGTCTGCAGCCTTCCTCTCTGCAAATATATCACACTCGTCCTATTGAGAACCCATGGCTCATCACAGCTGCTTCGCCACGCCTGCTTCCAGAAGAACTGGCAACTACAAGCTGGGAGCCAAGAGATACAACACTTCACTTGGAAAAGGGCCTTCCATGAATCCTAGAATCCCAGAATGGTTTGGACTGGAAGCGACCTTAGAGACAAATTATCTTCTTCCCACATCCTGACACGGGCAGGGACACTTTTCCACTAGTCCAGGTTGCTCCATGTCCGCTCCAGCCTGGCCCTGGACGCTTCCTGCCATGGGGCTCCTACACAGCCTCTTTGAGCAACATGTGCCTCAGCACCCACCCAAGGAAGAATTCCTTTCCAATATCCCATCTATCCCAGCCCTCTGGCAGTTTGAAGCTATTCCCCCTTGTCCTGCGAGTCCAGACCCTTTTCCAAAGTCCCTCCCCAGCTATCTTGGAGCCCCAGCAGGCACTGCAAAGGGCTCGAAGATCTCCCTGGAGCCTTCTGTTCTCCAGATTGGACACCCTCAGCTCTCCCAGACTGTCCTAGAGCAAAGAAGCTCCACCTTTCAAAGCACCTTAGACGCCTCCTACCGGCCAAACTCGATGGCAACGCTGGCCTTCCGGGCCCTACGGATATCGCTTCCGGTGTCGCTCGGAGTCACTCCCGGCTCTCTTCCCGCCCCCCATGGGGCCCTCAGGCGATGCCGCTCCTACGCCACTTCTGCCGCTGTCAGACCAACGGGGGGGCGGGGGGCCAGCCCAGACTCATCCACAATCCACACTGTCCTCGGCGGCTGCTGCGGGCTCATGGCGGCCCACACACCCGGAAGCAGAGCTCCGAACACAGAGGATCATAGCCCCACATTTGTGTTCGTCTCTGCACAAGGCAGGCCAGTCTTGCCATGCCCGGACTTTTCAGTTCAGCACGAGAATGAGAATACACCTGCGCCATGGGGGAGGAAACCTCTAAAGACTCCCTCATACGTGGTCGCTCAACTTAATGCCTAGGCACTTGCCATTCCTAAGGCTACACTAAAGCCTTTTTTACCTTGCGGGTAAGAAATGCCGTTGTTCTCGTGTGCAGCTAAAGGCGCAGCACAGGCAGGCCGGGGCAAAAGCTGGGGCAGAGCCCTTCCTCACTCCTTCGCTGTGCTGTACTCCATGCAGCTAGAGCGAAGCGAGAAGGACGCGAGGAAGAAAAAGGCGTTCTTAAAGTAGCACCCTGGCAGCAGCCCTGAAAAGGCGCATAACACACGGCGTCTCGCTGCCCTCCGTTCTACATACTCGCGGCTCCCTCTGCCGAGTTGCAAAAGTTGCTACCAGAGCAGAGGCGGCCAGATTGAAGAGGCAGTGCCTAGGTTCACCTTCTCCTTACTGCACGTAAGCCACGTCCAGCTCCTCGCTGCACTCTGGATTTCCCTTCTCCGAGGCACTTAGAGTGGTGCTGTGTGCAACTCGGCGCCTAGAAGCGACCGCCAATGCTTTCACAGCGGGCTGCAAGGGAACCAAGGAGCAGCACAAGCAGCAGTGCTTCAGCTTGCTCCTTCCGACTGCTAAGGGCACTTGGGAAGGCAAGCGAGAGTCAACCACCTTCCTCTCCTAGTAGCCTCTAACGTGGTGCACACAAGCACGGGACTAGTGCCGCTTCGTTCACCGCCCTCGCCCAAGCGTGGAGCCGCTTTCACTTGCCGGCGGCCAGAAGCCGCTGCAAGGGCGCCACACAACCACAAGTGCGCCGGCAGCCAAGAGCTAGAGAACGCTGCTTCTGCCCAAGCCCGCCTAGGGCGTGCACCCTTGTTCTCAGAGCTCCGTGCAGCAGTCTGCCTCTCTCGCAGTTCGAATGGAAAACGAAAGCTTTTCGCCTACGCCCGTCACAGAGATCCGTTGCCAGGACGAGAATGCTTTGTGGCCGGAGCTGGCGCCCGCCGCGAGGAAGCTGCTATTAGCACCGCATTGCAGGGACACGTCTCGCTTCTTGACTTCGTGCTTAGCGCTCTCCGAATTCGCCTCTAGCTCCACGGTCCTTCCCAGCTGCAAGTAGCAGCGCTCGCAGTACATAGAGCTTCGCAAGGACCGAAGACCCGGAGGGAAGAATCGCACACTAAAATGTGCCGGGACAGAGACGTGTTCTACGTTGTCCCTTCTCGTCATCCAGTTTGTGCCTCTGCTGCTTCTGCTGTTAGGAATCGCTCCTTGCAAGACGAGCGAGAGCGTCTTTCTGGGTGCATTGCACTGAGTCGAGTGCTCGCTCGGGACTTTGCTCTCGGAGCCAAGGCAAGAGGGCGTGCTTGCCCGCAGAACTGAGAACACGCTGTTGGGCAGAGCTGCAACTGACCGCCGGAGTTCAGCTCTCGCCGGACGGCAGAAGGCGAAGAACGAAGCCGCTTGCGAGCGGCGCAGTGCAGCGAAGAGCTCTCCGAATTCGCCGCTAGCTCCACGGTCCTTCTCAGCTGCGAGTAGCAGCGCTCGCAGTACACGGGGCTTCGCAAGGCCCGAAGACCCGGAGGGAAGTATCGCACACGAAAATGTGCCAGGACAGAGACGTGTTCTACGTTGTCCCTTCTCGTCATGCAGTTTGTGCCTCTGCTGCTTCTGCTGTTAGGAATCGCTCCTTGAAAGACGAGCGAGAGCGTCCTTCCGGGTGCATTGCACTGAGTCGAGTGCTCGCTCGGGACTTTGCTCCCGGGGCCAAGGCAAGAGGGCGTGCTTGCCCGCAGAACTGAGAACACGCTGTTGGGCAGAGCTGCAACTGGCCGCCGGAGTTCAGCTCTCGCCGGACGGCAGAAGGCGTAGAACGAAGCCGCTTGCGAGCGGCGCAGTGCAGCGAAGAGCTCTCCGAATTCGCCGCTAGCTCCACGGTCCTTCTCAGCTGCGAGTAGCAGCGCTCGCAGTACACGGAGCTTCGCAAGGCCCGAAGACCCGGAGGGAAGTATCGCACACGAAAATGTGCCAGGACAGAGACGTGTTCTACGTTGTCCCCTCTCGTCGTGCAGTTTGTGCCTCTGCTGCTTCTGCTGTTAGGAATCGCTCCTTGAAAGACGAGCGAGAGCGTCCTTCCGGGTGCATTGCACTGAGTCGAGTGCTCGCTCGGGACTTTGCTCCCGGGGCCAAGGCAAGAGGGCGTGCTTGCCCGCAGAACTGAGAACACGCTGTTGGGCAGAGCTGCAACTGACCGCCGGAGTTCAGCTCTCGCCGGACGGCAGAAGGCGAAGAACGAAGCCGCTTGCGAGCGGCGCAGTGCAGCGAAGAGCTCTCCGAATTCGCCGCTAGCTCCACGGTCCTTCTCAGCTGCGAGTAGCAGCGCTCGCAGTACACAGGGCTTCGCAAGGCCCGAAGACCCGGAGGGAAGTTTCGCACACGAAAATGTGCCAGGACAGAGACGTGTTCTACGTTGTCCCTTCTCGTCATGCAGTTTGTGCCTCTGCTGCTTCTGCTGTTAGGAATCGCTCCTTGAAAGACGAGCGAGAGCGTCCTTCCGGGTGCATTGCACTGAGTCGAGTGCTCGCTCGGGACTTTGCTCTCGGGGCCAAGGCAAGAGGGCGTGCTTGCCCGCAGAACTGAGAACACGCTGTTGGGCAGAGCTGCAACTGACCGCCGGAGTTCAGCTCTCGCCGGACGGCAGAAGGCGAAGAACGAAGCCGCTTGCGAGCGGCGCAGTGCAGCGAAGAGCTCTCCGAATTCGCCGCTAGCTCCACGGTCCTTCTCAGCTGCGAGTAGCAGCGCTCGCAGTACACAGGGCTTCGCAAGGCCCGAAGACCCGGAGGGAAGTATCGCACACGAAAATGTGCCAGGACAGAGACGTGTTCTACGTTGTCCCTTCTCGTCATGCAGTTTGTGCCTCTGCTGCTTCTGCTGTTAGGAATCGCTCCTTGAAAGACGAGCGAGAGCGTCCTTCCGGGTGCATTGCACTGAGTCGAGTGCTCGCTCGGGACTTTGCTCTCGGGGCCAAGGCAAGAGGGCGTGCTTGCCCGCAGAACTGAGAACACGCTGTTGGGCAGAGCTGCAACTGACCGCCGGAGTTCAGCTCTCGCCGGACGGCAGAAGGCGAAGAACGAAGCCGCTTGCGAGCGGCGCAGTGCAGCGAAGAGCACACGAGCAGTCAAAGAGCTCCTTCGCTATCGCTTTCACTTCTCAGTGGTCTTACTGCTTGGAAAAGCAGCACACAGCCGTTGCACGCCAGGGCAAAAGCTGCGGCAGTGCCCGTCCTCACTCCTTCGCTGTACTGTACTCCATGCAGCTAGAGCGAAGCGAGAAGGACGCGAGGAAGAAAAAAGCGTACTTAAACTAGCCCCCTGGCAGCAGCCCTGAAAGGGCACATAACACACGGCGTCTCGCTGCCCTCCGTTCTACACACTCGCAGCTCCCTCTGCCGACTTGCGAAAGTTGTTACCAGAGCAGAGGCGGCCAGATTGAAGAGGCAGTGCCTAGGTTCACCTTCTCCTTACTGCGCGTAAGCTACGTCCAGCTCCTCGCTGCACTCTGGATTTCCCTTCTCCGAGGCACTTACCGTGGTGCTGTGTGCAACTCGGCGCCTAGAAGTGACCGCCAATGCTTTCACAGCGGGCTGCAAGGGAACCAAGGAGCAGCACAAGCAGCAGTGCTTCAGCTTGCTCCTTCCGACTGCTAAGGGCACTTGGGAGGGAAAGCGAGAGTCAACCACCTTCCTCTCCTAGTAGCCTGTAACGTGGTGCACACAAGCACGGGACGAGTGCTGCTTCGTTCACCACCCTCGCCCACGCCTGGCGCTGCTTTCACTTGCCGGCGGCCAGAAGCCGCTGCAAGGGCGCCACACAGCCAGCAGTGTGCCGGCAGCCAAGAGCTCGAGAACGCTGCTTCTGCCCAAGCCCGCCTAGGGCGTGCATCTTTGTTCTCAGAGCTCCGTGCAACAGTCTGCCTCTCTCGCAGTTCGAATGGAAAACGAAAGCTTTTCGCCTACGCCCTTCACAGAGATCCGTTGCCAGGACGAGAATGCTTTGTGGCCGGAGCTCGCCCCCGCCGCGAGGAAGCTGCTATTAGCACCGCGTTGCAGGGACACGTCTCGCTTCTTGACTACGTGCTCAGCGCTCTCCGAATTCGCCGCTAGCTCCACGGTCTTTCTCAGCTGCGAGTAGCAGCGCTCACAGTACATAGAGCTTCGCAAGGACCGAAGACCCGGAGGGAAGTATCGCACTCGAAAATGTGCCAGGATAGAGACGTTCTACACTGAGTAGAGACACAGACAGACAGAGAGTTCTACACTGCCCCTTCTCGTCGGCCATCTTGTGCTCTGCTGCCTCTGCTGTGACGAATAGGTCCTTGAAAGGCGAGCGACAGCGGCTCTCCAGGCACTGAAGAGCGTTCCCTAGGGACTTTTCGATGTAAAACTTTTTCCACCTCCAAAAATACATGGGTAAGTCCTAAAAGTTTTGGTTTTCTTAAGAATAGTTTCGCCCAAGTTTTGCTGTTCTAAACACCCATGGTTTCAGTCTTCACTTAACTGCTTGTTTCTGTCTTTTTGGCTAGTGGCAATCTAATTCTAAGGTAACTAGATGTGTTGGAAATCCATAAATTACATCTCAAGTTAGGTGGGAAAATTGGCTCGGAAGAAAATGGAATTGAGAATTTGGAAAGAATCCAGAGTGAGCTGATGTCACAATCCGAGATTCCCTTGGGTTCCAAATCCTTTCATTTGTGTTTTTGTGGGCTTTTTGAAGGCGGTGTACAGTTGAAGCCATGATTTAGCTGCGGTGAGACCTGCTCTGCTGTAAAAGCATTATTTTCTCAGTGAGCATGGACAACAGTTAGAGTGTCGTCTTTTAAGATTCCCTGCACTCCACTTATGGTGGCAAAAGCAGTGCCTTGACTGTAATCATAAAAGTGATTACAGCTTCATTGCTTTGACATCATGTAGGATGCTTCCTCCATCTGCTGTGGTCAGCATTAAGTAACAGATTTCTCAGTTTCTAGGAAGAGTCTAGCAAACAATCACCTTGCTCCTTCTCTTGCATTTATTCATCACTGCTATGCTGCTATACAGACAGGTAGTCTGTTTATGATTCAACAATTCAATGGGACATCAAGTAAATAACAAAGCAAAACTAACTACCGAAAGCACTATAAGGGCCAGAGATTAGCTTGGATCAAAACAGGTATTCTCCTAGCATTGTTTACAAACGAGTCAGCATGTGAAACAGAAGGCACAATGTAGTTTGTGCCTTGTTTTGGGCATGCCCGGAAGAAGGAAATTCTGATTTCACATACGGGAAAAGAAATGTTGACATTTGAATGAGATTGTTCATACCCCAGTAAAGGTTGCTTTGAAAGGTTGTGGAAGTCCTGTTAGGAAACATGGCTTTACAAGTCCTTTCCACCAGGAGACAACAGCTGCAGAACATCTGGGTGTGCCAGTGTTGAGAGCACCAGCAAAGATCAAAGTGGAGAAGTTGGTGAACAATGGCAGTGGCCTGGCGGAGGGCAAGTGGGGTGCTGGCTGTGGGACCAGGGGAGTCCTGACTGATTTAGGAGGCGTGTGATGGTCTGTGCCAGCAAGCGGAGTAGTGCTGTGGCCTTGGCACACTGCTAATACTGGAATTCAGTGGGGTCACTGGGCAGGCTGAGTGTGTGAGCTGCTGGAGGGACCCAGGTTGCCCACATGTAAACATCCAGTCTCACTCTTGCCAGCCACAGAAAGGAGCAGGATGTGGCTGCTGGCGATGCCTGTCACGTATACGCAGTGTATATGTGTGCTATCCCAGCCTGCTGGGAACACTTCTTCTTTGGGACTGCTTGGGCTGAGGGAGAGAAAGCAGTGGTAGTTTCTGAGGTTTCGAGTTTGTTCGAGTTTCTCAGGCTGTTTCTGGAGCCACCCCGAGTTCTCTTCCTTGAAGCATTTCAAGTCCTGCTAATTTTCAAAATTCAAACAGACACAGCCCTAAGCTAGTTGATCTGACTTCAGAGCTATTCTTACGCTGAGCTGTTGCATGATCTGATCTCCTGAGATGTCTTCCATCTCAGTTTATGACCTGGTTCTTGTGAAAAGTAGGATCTTTTAGCCTGGAGAAGAGAGGTTTCTGGAGAGACAGTATTGTGGCCTTTGAATATGTAAAGAGGGTATAAGACAAATGGAGAAAGACTTTTTAGGAAAGTTTGCAGAGACAGGACAAGGGGCCATGCTTTCAAACTGAGACTAGGTTTAGATTGGCTAAAAGGAAAAACTTTTCTACAGTGAAGCTGGTGAGACACTCAAACGGGTGTTCCAGAGAAGTTGTGGATGCCCCATCATTGAGAGTGCTCCTTATCAGTTTGGCTAGTCTTGAGCAATTTGATCTACTGTAAGATCTACCTGGCAAGGAAGTTGGACTAGATGATCTTTAATCACAGACTGTTGTATGATTCCGTGGAAGACAGAATGCAATAAAGTTCATATTTCAGATTTTGGCGCAGACATATTTATTATTTCTCACTTTATGCATCATTGCAATGACAACTTGTTAGCTTCTGAAATGATTAGCTGAGATTGATTTCCTTCCTTAGTTTCATTTTCTCTGTTATTCCTTCACTCTTGGACTTTTTTTTTCACTAGATTCCCTCTTTCAGTAAACTGCCCTTAAGTATCACTTTGCTCCCCACCTGGCTTTTTTTTTTTTTTTCAATGACACCTTTTCACTGGTTCGTTTTGGGCCTTTGCTGCTTGAAGTCCAGCAGCCTCCTTGTCTGAGCATTACGGAGCTTTCTTTACAGCTTCATCACTATGCAAAAAGCCATAAATTACTGTGTTCCATCTCACATACCATCAAGTATCACACTAATATTCCCTCTGCTGAATAGCTGGTTGGTTTACATAGACCAGCCAAATACCAGGAAATCCAGATGGCAGCAAGAATCTTGTAGACTACTCCCGCTGTTCATTTAAATTCTGGAGAAGTCACGTGAGGTATCACATTCTCTTGAAAGAAGTGTCTATCATCTCGGACATTCTAGAATGGGCTATTAATATTGTCATGAGTTTCTGGCTAGACTTTTTAGTATGCAAATTCAAATTCAAATGATCTGAAATGATAGAACTTCAAGAAATTTTTTTTCCCAGAATCGAAGTATGATGGAGTTCCATAGGGAGAATCTTAATCTTAGTTATTCTATTCCATCTCACATCATGGCTGGGGGCAGGGAGAAGGGAGTATCTTTGGGGGACAATGGGTTCCGGTGTAGTCAGTAAGCTGGGCAGAGGAGCCATCAGGTATTTTCTGTTGTTGGGCGGGGGGGGGGGGGGGGGGATTCGTGTGAACTCTTCCTTTCTTGTACCCTGCCACTAGTATTGTTGCTAAAATTGTTTGTTTTCTCATCCAAGTGACAAAATCAGCACACTTAATGAGGGATGAAGAGGGAGCAGCGACCTCAGAACAGGAGGAAGAAGAAGCAGAGCCTGCTGTCCTCCAGAAGAAAAAAACACTACCAGCCAATTTTGCATCATCTGTGAACTTCCTGGGCGTGTACTCTATCCCCTTGTCCAGAACACTGAGCAAGATATTAAACAGGACTGGGCCCAAGACTGAGCCTTGGGGACCAGCTGGATGAACTCTATTTCCTACCACTCTGTGGGCCTGGCCATCACCCAGTTTGTCACCCAGCAAACAGCCCACCCATGCAAACCATAAGCAGTTTCTTCAGGAGAATGATGTGAGACTCATTGCAAAAAGGATCAGGGAGATGCCTAGGAAGAGTCTCAGGTGAATCCAGGAGACTATAGTGGAGGAAGGACGCGAGGAAGAAGAAGGCGTTCTTAAAGTAGCACCCTGGCAGCAGCCCTGAAAGGGCGCATAACACACGGCGTCTCGCTGCCCTCCGTTCTACATACTCGCAGCTCCCTCTGCCGACTTGCAAAAGTTGCTACCAGAGCAGAGGCGGCCAGATTGAAGAGGCAGTGCCTAGGTTCACCTTCTCCTTACTGCACGTAAGCCACGTCCAGCTCCTCGCTGCACTCTGGATTTCCCTTCTCCGAGGCACTTACCGTGGTGCTGTGTGCAACTCGGCGCCTAGAAGCGACCGCCAATGCTTTCACAGCGGGCTGCAAGGGAACCAAGGAGCAGCACAAGCAGCAGTGCTTCAGCTTGCTCCTTCCGACTGCTAAGGGCACTTGGGAAGGCAAGCGAGAGTCAACCACCTTCCTCTCCTAGTAGCCTGTAACGTGGTGCACACAAGCACGGGACTAGTGCCGCTTCGTTCACCGCCCTCGCCTAAGCGAGGAGTAGCTTTCACTTCCCGGCGGCCAGAAGCCGCTGCAAGGGCGCCACAAAACCACAAGTGCGCCGGCAGCCAAGAGCTAGAGAACGCTGCTTCTGCCCAAGCCCGCCTAGGGCGTGCACCTTTGTTCTCAGAGCTCCGTGCAACACTCTGCCTCTCTCGCACTTCAAATGGAAAACGAAAGCTTTTCGCCTACGCCCTTCACAGAGATCCGTTGCCAGGACGAGAATGTCTTGTGGCCGGAGCTCGCCCCCGCCGCGATGAAGCTGCTATTAGCACCGCGTTGCAGGGACACGTCTCGTTTCTTGACTACGTGCTCAGCGCTCTCCGAATTCGCCGCTAGCTCCACGGTCTTTCTCAGCTGCGAGTAGCAGCGCTCACAGTACATAGAGCTTCGCAAGGACCGAAGACCCGGAGGGAAGTATCGCACACGGAAATGTGCCAGGACAGAGACGTGTTCTACGTTGTCCCTTCTCGTCATGCAGTTTGTGCCTCTGCTGCTTCTGCTGTTAGGAATCGCTCCTTGAAAGACGAGCGAGAGCGTCCTTCCGGGTGCATTGCACTGAGTCGAGTGCTCGCTCGGGACTTTGCTCTCGGGGCCAAGGCAAGAGGGCGTGCTTGCCCGCAGAACTGAGAACACGCTGTTGGGCAGAGCTGCAACTGACCGCCGGAGTTCAGCTCTCGCCGGACGGCAGAAGGCGAAGAACGAAGCCGCTTGCGAGCGGCGCAGTGCAGCGAAGAGCTCTCCGAATTCGCCGCTAGCTCCACGGTCCTTCTCAGCTGCGAGTAGCAGCGCTCGCAGTACACGGAGCTTCGCAAGGCCCGAAGACCCGGAGGGAATGGAAGTATCGCACACGGAAATGTGCCAGGACAGAGACGTGTTCTACGTTGTCCCTTCTCGTCATGCAGTTTGTGCCTCTGCTGCTTCTGCTGTTAGGAATCGCTCCTTGAAAGACGAGCGAGAGCGTCCTTCCGGGTGCATTGCACTGAGTCGAGTGCTCGCTCGGGACTTTGCTCCCGGGGCCAAGGCAAGAGGGCGTGCTTGCCCGCAGAACTGAGAACACGCTGTTGGGCAGAGCTGCAACTGACCGCCGGAGTTCAGCTCTCGCCGGACGGCAGAAGGCGAAGAACGAAGCCGCTTGCGAGCGGCGCAGTGCAGCGAAGAGCTCTCCGAATTCGCCGCTAGCTCCACGGTCCTTCTCAGCTGCGAGTAGCAGCGCTCGCAGTACACAGGGCTTCGCAAGGCCCGAAGACCCGGAGGGAAGTATCGCACACGAAAATGTGCCAGGACAGAGACGTGTTCTACGTTGTCCCTTCTCGTCATGCAGTTTGTGCCTCTGCTGCTTCTGCTGTTAGGAATCGCTCCTTGAAAGACGAGCGAGAGCGTCCTTCCGGGTGCATTGCACTGAGTCGAGTGCTCGCTCGGGACTTTGCTCCGGGGCCAAGGCAAGAGGGCGTGCTTGCCCGCAGAACTGAGAACACGCTGTTGGGCAGAGCTGCAACTGACCGCCGGAGTTCAGCTCTCGCCGGACGGCAGAAGGCGAAGAACGAAGCCGCTTGCGAGCGGCGCAGTGCAGCGAAGAGCTCTCCGAATTCGCCGCTAGCTCCACGGTCCTTCTCAGCTGCGAGTAGCAGCGCTCGCAGTACACAGGGCTTCGCAAGGCCCGAAGACCCGGAGGGAAGTATCGCACACGAAAATGTGCCAGGACAGAGACGTGTTCTACGTTGTCCCTTCTCGTCATGCAGTTTGTGCCTCTGCTGCTTGTGCTGTTAGGAATCGCTCCTTGAAAGACGAGCGAGAGCGTCCTTCCGGGTGCATTGCACTGAGTCGAGTGCTCGCTCGGGACTTTGCTCCCGGGGCCAAGGCAAGAGGGCGTGCTTGCCCGCAGAACTGAGAACACGCTGTTGGGCAGAGCTGCAACTGACCGCCGGAGTTCAGCTCTCGCCGGACGGCAGAAGGCGAAGAACGAAGCCGCTTGCGAGCGGCGCAGTGCAGCGAAGAGCTCTCCGAATTCGCCGCTAGCTCCACGGTCCTTCTCAGCTGCGAGTAGCAGCGCTCGCAGTACACGGAGCTTCGCAAGGCCCGAAGACCCGGAGGGAAGTATGGCACACGAAAATGTGCCAGGACAGAGACGTGTTCTACGTTGTCCCTTCTCGTCATGCAGTTTGTGCCTCTGCTGCTTCTGCTGTTAGGAATCGCTCCTTGAAAGACGAGCGAGAGCGTCCTTCCGGGTGCATTGCACTGAGTCGAGTGCTCGCTCGGGACTTTGCTCCCGGGGCCAAGGCAAGAGGGCGTGCTTGCCCGCAGAACTGAGAACACGCTGTTGGGCAGAGCTGCAACTGACCGCCGGAGTTCAGCTCTCGCCGGACGGCAGAAGGCGAAGAACGAAGCCGCTTGCGAGCGGCGCAGTGCAGCGAAGAGCTCTCCGAATTCGCCGCTAGCTCCACGGTCCTTCTCAGCTGCGAGTAGCAGCGCTCGCAGTACACGGAGCTTCGCAAGGCCCGAAGACCCGGAGGGAAGTATCGCACACGAAAATGTGCCAGGACAGAGACGTGTTCTACGTTGTCCCTTCTCGTCATGCAGTTTGTGCCTCTGCTGCTTCTGCTGTTAGGAATCGCTCCTTGAAAGACGAGCGAGAGCGTCCTTCCGGGTGCATTGCACTGAGTCGAGTGCTCGCTCGGGACTTTGCTCCCGGGGCCAAGGCAAGAGGGCGTGCTTGCCCGCAGAACTGAGAACACGCTGTTGGCAGAGCTGCAACTGACCGCCGGAGTTCAGCTCTCGCCGGACGGCAGAAGGCGAAGAACGAAGCCGCTTGCGAGCGGCGCAGTGCAGCGAAGAGCTCTCCGAATTCGCCGCTAGCTCCACGGTCCTTCTCAGCTGCGAGTAGCAGCGCTCGCCGTACACGGAGCTTCGCAAGGCCCGAAGACCCGGAGGGAAGTATCGCACACGAAAATGTGCCAGGACAGAGACGTGTTCTACGTTGTCCCTTCTCGTCATGCAGTTTGTGCCTCTGCTGCTTCTGCTGTTAGGAATCGCTCCTTGAAAGACGAGCGAGAGCGTCCTTCCGGGTGCATTGCACTGAGTCGAGTGCTCGCTCGGGACTTTGCTCCCGGGGCCAAGGCAAGAGGGCGTGCTTGCCCGCAGAACTGAGAACACGCTGTTGGGCAGAGCTGCAACTGACCGCCGGAGTTCAGCTCTCGCCGGACGGCAGAAGGCGAAGAACGAAGCCGCTTGCGAGCGGCGCAGTGCAGCGAAGAGCTCTCCGAATTCGCCGCTAGCTCCACGGTCCTTCTCAGCTGCGAGTAGCAGCGCTCGCAGTACACGGGCTTCGCAAGGCCCGAAGACCCGGAGGGAAGTATCGCACACGAAAATGTGCCAGGACAGAGACGTGTTCTACGTTGTCCCTTCTCGTCATGCAGTTTGTGCCTCTGCTGCTTCTGCTGTTAGGAATCGCTCCTTGAAAGACGAGCGAGAGCGTCCTTCCGGGTGCATTGCACTGAGTCGAGTGCTCGCTCGGACTTTGCTCCCGGGGCCAAGGCAAGAGGGCGTGCTTGCCCGCAGAACTGAGAACACGCTGTTGGGCAGAGCTGCAACTGACCGCCGGAGTTCAGCTCTCGCCGGACGGCAGAAGGCGAAGAACGAAGCCGCTTGCGAGCGGCGCAGTGCAGCGAAGAGCTCTCCGAATTCGCCGCTAGCTCCACGGTCCTTCTCAGCTGCGAGTAGCAGCGCTCGCAGTACACGGGCTTCGCAAGGCCCGAAGACCCGGAGGGAAGTATGGCACACGAAAATGTGCCAGGACAGAGACGTGTTCTACGTTGTCCCTTCTCGTCATGCAGTTTGTGCCTCTGCTGCTTCTGCTGTTAGGAATCGCTCCTTGAAAGACGAGCGAGAGCGTCCTTCCGGGTGCATTGCACTGAGTCGAGTGCTCGCTCGGGACTTTGCTCCCGGGGCCAAGGCAAGAGGGCGTGCTTGCCCGCAGAACTGAGAACACGCTGTTGGGCAGAGCTGCAACTGACCGCCGGAGTTCAGCTCTCGCCGGACGGCAGAAGGCGAAGAACGAAGCCGCTTGCGAGCGGCGCAGTGCAGCGAAGAGCTCTCCGAATTCGCCGCTAGCTCCACGGTCCTTCTCAGCTGCGAGTAGCAGCGCTCGCCGTACACGGAGCTTCGCAAGGCCCGAAGACCCGGAGGGAAGTATCGCACACGAAAATGTGCCAGGACAGAGACGTGTTCTACGTTGTCCCTTCTCGTCATGCAGTTTGTGCCTCTGCTGCTTCTGCTGTTAGGAATCGCTCCTTGAAAGACGAGCGAGAGCGTCCTTCCGGGTGCATTGCACTGAGTCGAGTGCTCGCTCGGGACTTTGCTCCCGGGGCCAAGGCAAGAGGGCGTGCTTGCCCGCAGAACTGAGAACACGCTGTTGGGCAGAGCTGCAACTGACCGCCGGAGTTCAGCTCTCGCCGGACGGCAGAAGGCGAAGAACGAAGCCGCTTGCGAGCGGCGCAGTGCAGCGAAGAGCTCTCCGAATTCGCCGCTAGCTCCACGGTCCTTCTCAGCTGCGAGTAGCAGCGCTCGCAGTACACGGAGCTTCGCAAGGCCCGAAGACCCGGAGGGAAGTATCGCACACGAAAATGTGCCAGGACAGAGACGTGTTCTACGTTGTCCCTTCTCGTCATGCAGTTTGTGCCTCTGCTGCTTCTGCTGTTAGGAATCGCTCCTTGAAAGACGAGCGAGAGCGTCCTTCCGGGTGCATTGCACTGAGTCGAGTGCTCGCTCGGGACTTTGCTCTCGGGGCCAAGGCAAGAGGGCGTGCTTGCCCGCAGAACTGAGAACACGCTGTTGGGCAGAGCTGCAACTGACCGCCGGAGTTCAGCTCTCGCCGGACGGCAGAAGGCGAAGAACGAAGCCGCTTGCGAGCGGCGCAGTGCAGCGAAGAGCTCTCCGAATTCGCCGCTAGCTCCACGGTCCTTCTCAGCTGCGAGTAGCAGCGCTCGCAGTACACAGGGCTTCGCAAGGCCCGAAGACCCGGAGGGAAGTATCGCACACGAAAATGTGCCAGGACAGAGACGTGTTCTACGTTGTCCCTTCTCGTCATGCAGTTTGTGCCTCTGCTGCTTCTGCTGTTAGGAATCGCTCCTTGAAAGACGAGCGAGAGCGTCCTTCCGGGTGCATTGCACTGAGTCGAGTGCTCGCTCGGGACTTTGCTCCCGGGGCCAAGGCAAGAGGGCGTGCTTGCCCGCAGAACTGAGAACACGCTGTTGGGCAGAGCTGCAACTGACCGCCGGAGTTCAGCTCTCGCCGGACGGCAGAAGGCGAAGAACGAAGCCGCTTGCGAGCGGCGCAGTGCAGCGAAGAGCTCTCCGAATTCGCCGCTAGCTCCACGGTCCTTCTCAGCTGCGAGTAGCAGCGCTCGCAGTACACGGAGCTTCGCAAGGCCCGAAGACCCGGAGGGAAGTATCGCACACGAAAATGTGCCAGGACAGAGACGTGTTCTACGTTGTCCCTTCTCGTCATGCAGTTTGTGCCTCTGCTGCTTCTGCTGTTAGGAATCGCTCCTTGAAAGACGAGCGAGAGCGTCCTTCCGGGTGCATTGCACTGAGTCGAGTGCTCGCTCGGGACTTTGCTCCCGGGGCCAAGGCAAGAGGGCGTGCTTGCCCGCAGAACTGAGAACACGCTGTTGGGCAGAGCTGCAACTGACCGCCGGAGTTCAGCTCTCGCCGGACGGCAGAAGGCGAAGAACGAAGCCGCTTGCGAGCGGCGCAGTGCAGCGAAGAGCTCTCCGAATTCGCCGCTAGCTCCACGGTCCTTCTCAGCTGCGAGTAGCAGCGCTCGCAGTACACGGAGCTTCGCAAGGCCCGAAGACCCGGAGGGAAGTATCGCACACGAAAATGTGCCAGGACAGAGACGTGTTCTACGTTGTCCCTTCTCGTCATGCAGTTTGTGCCTCTGCTGCTTCTGCTGTTAGGAATCGCTCCTTGAAAGACGAGCGAGAGCGTCCTTCCGGGTGCATTGCACTGAGTCGAGTGCTCGCTCGGGACTTTGCTCCCGGGGCCAAGGCAAGAGGGCGTGCTTGCCCGCAGAACTGAGAACACGCTGTTGGGCAGAGCTGCAACTGACCGCCGGAGTTCAGCTCTCGCCGGACGGCAGAAGGCGAAGAACGAAGCCGCTTGCGAGCGGCGCAGTGCAGCGAAGAGCTCTCCGAATTCGCCGCTAGCTCCACGGTCCTTCTCAGCTGCGAGTAGCAGCGCTCGCAGTACACGGAGCTTCGCAAGGCCCGAAGACCCGGAGGGAAGTATCGCACACGAAAATGTGCCAGGACAGAGACGTGTTCTACGTTGTCCCTTCTCGTCATGCAGTTTGTGCCTCTGCTGCTTCTGCTGTTAGGAATCGCTCCTTGAAAGACGAGCGAGAGCGTCCTTCCGGGTGCATTGCACTGAGTCGAGTGCTCGCTCGGGACTTTGCTCCCGGGGCCAAGGCAAGAGGGCGTGCTTGCCCGCAGAACTGAGAACACGCTGTTGGGCAGAGCTGCAACTGACCGCCGGAGTTCAGCTCTCGCCGGACGGCAGAAGGCGAAGAACGAAGCCGCTTGCGAGCGGCGCAGTGCAGCGAAGAGCTCTCCGAATTCGCCGCTAGCTCCACGGTCCTTCTCAGCTGCGAGTAGCAGCGCTCGCAGTACACGGGGCTTCGCAAGGCCCGAAGACCCGGAGGGAAGTATCGCACACGAAAATGTGCCAGGACAGAGACGTGTTCTACGTTGTCCCTTCTCGTCATGCAGTTTGTGCCTCTGCTGCTTCTGCTGTTAGGAATCGCTCCTTGAAAGACGAGCGAGAGCGTCCTTCCGGGTGCATTGCACTGAGTCGAGTGCTCGCTCGGGACTTTGCTCCCGGGGCCAAGGCAAGAGGGCGTGCTTGCCCGCAGAACTGAGAACACGCTGTTGGGCAGAGCTGCAACTGACCGCCGGAGTTCAGCTCTCGCCGGACGGCAGAAGGCGAAGAACGAAGCCGCTTGCGAGCGGCGCAGTGCAGCGAAGAGCTCTCCGAATTCGCCGCTAGCTCCACGGTCCTTCTCAGCTGCGAGTAGCAGCGCTCGCCGTACACGGAGCTTCGCAAGGCCCGAAGACCCGGAGGGAAGTATCGCACACGAAAATGTGCCAGGACAGAGACGTGTTCTACGTTGTCCCTTCTCGTCATGCAGTTTGTGCCTCTGCTGCTTCTGCTGTTAGGAATCGCTCCTTGAAAGACGAGCGAGAGCGTCCTTCCGGGTGCATTGCACTGAGTCGAGTGCTCGCTCGGGACTTTGCTCCCGGGGCCAAGGCAAGAGGGCGTGCTTGCCCGCAGAACTGAGAACACGCTGTTGGGCAGAGCTGCAACTGACCGCCGGAGTTCAGCTCTCGCCGGACGGCAGAAGGCGAAGAACGAAGCCGCTTGCGAGCGGCGCAGTGCAGCGAAGAGCTCTCCGAATTCGCCGCTAGCTCCACGGTCCTTCTCAGCTGCGAGTAGCAGCGCTCGCAGTACACGGAGCTTCGCAAGGCCCGAAGACCCGGAGGGAAGTATCGCACACGAAAATGTGCCAGGACAGAGACGTGTTCTACGTTGTCCCTTCTCGTCATGCAGTTTGTGCCTCTGCTGCTTCTGCTGTTAGGAATCGCTCCTTGAAAGACGAGCGAGAGCGTCCTTCCGGGTGCATTGCACTGAGTCGAGTGCTCGCTCGGGACTTTGCTCCGGGGCCAAGGCAAGAGGGCGTGCTTGCCCGCAGAACTGAGAACACGCTGTTGGGCAGAGCTGCAACTGACCGCCGGAGTTCAGCTCTCGCCGGACGGCAGAAGGCGAAGAACGAAGCCGCTTGCGAGCGGCGCAGTGCAGCGAAGAGCTCTCCGAATTCGCCGCTAGCTCCACGGTCCTTCTCAGCTGCGAGTAGCAGCGCTCGCAGTACACAGGGCTTCGCAAGGCCCGAAGACCCGGAGGGAAGTATCGCACACGAAAATGTGCCAGGACAGAGACGTGTTCTACGTTGTCCCTTCTCGTCATGCAGTTTGTGCCTCTGCTGCTTCTGCTGTTAGGAATCGCTCCTTGAAAGACGAGCGAGAGCGTCCTTCCGGGTGCATTGCACTGAGTCGAGTGCTCGCTCGGGACTTTGCTCCCGGGGCCAAGGCAAGAGGGCGTGCTTGCCCGCAGAACTGAGAACACGCTGTTGGGCAGAGCTGCAACTGACCGCCGGAGTTCAGCTCTCGCCGGACGGCAGAAGGCGAAGAACGAAGCCGCTTGCGAGCGGCGCAGTGCAGCGAAGAGCTCTCCGAATTCGCCGCTAGCTCCACGGTCCTTCTCAGCTGCGAGTAGCAGCGCTCGCAGTACACGGAGCTTCGCAAGGCCCGAAGACCCGGAGGGAAGTATCGCACACGAAAATGTGCCAGGACAGAGACGTGTTCTACGTTGTGCCTTCTCGTCATGCAGTTTGTGCCTCTGCTGCTTCTGCTGTTAGGAATCGCTCCTTGAAAGACGAGCGAGAGCGTCCTTCCGGGTGCATTGCACTGAGTCGAGTGCTCGCTCGGGACTTTGCTCCCGGGGCCAAGGCAAGAGGGCGTGCTTGCCCGCAGAACTGAGAACACGCTGTTGGGCAGAGCTGCAACTGACCGCCGGAGTTCAGCTCTCGCCGGACGGCAGAAGGCGAAGAACGAAGCCGCTTGCGAGCGGCGCAGTGCAGCGAAGAGCTCTCCGAATTCGCCGCTAGCTCCACGGTCCTTCTCAGCTGCGAGTAGCAGCGCTCGCAGTACACGGAGCTTCGCAAGGCCCGAAGACCCGGAGGGAAGTATCGCACACGAAAATGTGCCAGGACAGAGACGTGTTCTACCTTGTGCCTTCTCGTCATGCAGTTTGTGCCTCTGCTGCTTCTGCTGTTAGGAATCGCTCCTTGAAAGACGAGCGAGAGCGTCCTTCCGGGTGCATTGCACTGAGTCGAGTGCTCGCTCGGGACTTTGCTCCCGGGGCCAAGGCAAGAGGGCGTGCTTGCCCGCAGAACTGAGAACACGCTGTTGGGCAGAGCTGCAACTGACCGCCGGAGTTCAGCTCTCGCCGGACGGCAGAAGGCGAAGAACGAAGCCGCTTGCGAGCGGCGCAGTGCAGCGAAGAGCTCTCCGAATTCGCCGCTAGCTCCACGGTCCTTCTCAGCTGCGAGTAGCAGCGCTCGCAGTACACGGAGCTTCGCAAGGCCCGAAGACCCGGAGGGAAGTATCGCACACGAAAATGTGCCAGGACAGAGACGTGTTCTACGTTGTCCCTTCTCGTCATGCAGTTTGTGCCTCTGCTGCTTCTGCTGTTAGGAATCGCTCCTTGAAAGACGAGCGAGAGCGTCCTTCCGGGTGCATTGCACTGAGTCGAGTGCTCGCTCGGGACTTTGCTCCCGGGGCCAAGGCAAGAGGGCGTGCTTGCCCGCAGAACTGAGAACACGCTGTTGGGCAGAGCTGCAACTGACCGCCGGAGTTCAGCTCTCGCCGGACGGCAGAAGGCGAAGAACGAAGCCGCTTGCGAGCGGCGCAGTGCAGCGAAGAGCTCTCCGAATTCGCCGCTAGCTCCACGGTCCTTCTCAGCTGCGAGTAGCAGCGCTCGCAGTACACGGAGCTTCGCAAGGCCCGAAGACCCGGAGGGAAGTATCGCACACGAAAATGTGCCAGGACAGAGACGTGTTCTACGTTGTCCCTTCTCGTCATGCAGTTTGTGCCTCTGCTGCTTCTGCTGTTAGGAATCGCTCCTTGAAAGACCGAGCGAGAGCGTCCTTCCGGGTGCATTGCACTGAGTCGAGTGCTCGCTCGGGACTTTGCTCCCGGGGCCAAGGCAAGAGGGCGTGCTTGCCCGCAGAACTGAGAACACGCTGTTGGGCAGAGCTGCAACTGACCGCCGGAGTTCAGCTCTCGCCGGACGGCAGAAGGCGAAGAACGAAGCCGCTTGCGAGCGGCGCAGTGCAGCGAAGAGCTCTCCGAATTCGCCGCTAGCTCCACGGTCCTTCTCAGCTGCGAGTAGCAGCGCTCGCCGTACACGGAGCTTCGCAAGGCCCGAAGACCCGGAGGGAAGTATCGCACACGAAAATGTGCCAGGACAGAGACGTGTTCTACGTTGTCCCTTCTCGTCATGCAGTTTGTGCCTCTGCTGCTTCTGCTGTTAGGAATCGCTCCTTGAAAGACGAGCGAGAGCGTCCTTCCGGGTGCATTGCACTGAGTCGAGTGCTCGCTCGGGACTTTGCTCCCGGGGCCAAGGCAAGAGGGCGTGCTTGCCCGCAGAACTGAGAACACGCTGTTGGGCAGAGCTGCAACTGACCGCCGGAGTTCAGCTCTCGCCGGACGGCAGAAGGCGAAGAACGAAGCCGCTTGCGAGCGGCGCAGTGCAGCGAAGAGCTCTCCGAATTCGCCGCTAGCTCCACGGTCCTTCTCAGCTGCGAGTAGCAGCGCTCGCCGTACACGGAGCTTCGCAAGGCCCGAAGACCCGGAGGGAAGTATCGCACACGAAAATGTGCCAGGACAGAGACGTGTTCTACGTTGTCCCTTCTCGTCACGCAGTTTGTGCCTCTGCTGCTTCTGCTGTTAGGAATCGCTCCTTGAAAGACGAGCGAGAGCGTCCTTCCGGGTGCATTGCACTGAGTCGAGTGCTCGCTCGGGACTTTGCTCCCGGGGCCAAGGCAAGAGGGCGTGCTTGCCCGCAGAACTGAGAACACGCTGTTGGGCAGAGCTGCAACTGACCGCCGGAGTTCAGCTCTCGCCGGACGGCAGAAGGCGAAGAACGAAGCCGCTTGCGAGCGGCGCAGTGCAGCGAAGAGCTCTCCGAATTCGCCGCTAGCTCCACGGTCCTTCTCAGCTGCGAGTAGCAGCGCTCGCCGTACACGGAGCTTCGCAAGGCCCGAAGACCCGGAGGGAAGTATCGCACACGAAAATGTGCCAGGACAGAGACGTGTTCTACGTTGTCCTTCTCGTCATGCAGTTTGTGCCTCTGCTGCTTCTGCTGTTAGGAATCGCTCCTTGAAAGACGAGCGAGAGCGTCCTTCCGGGTGCATTGCACTGAGTCGAGTGCTCGCTCGGGACTTTGCTCCCGGGGCCAAGGCAAGAGGGCGTGCTTGCCCGCAGAACTGAGAACACGCTGTTGGGCAGAGCTGCAACTGACCGCCGGAGTTCAGCTCTCGCCGGACGGCAGAAGGCGAAGAACGAAGCCGCTTGCGAGCGGCGCAGTGCAGCGAAGAGCTCTCCGAATTCGCCGCTAGCTCCACGGTCCTTCTCAGCTGCGAGTAGCAGCGCTCGCCGTACACGGAGCTTCGCAAGGCCCGAAGACCCGGAGGGAAGTATCGCACACGAAAATGTGCCAGGACAGAGACGTGTTCTACGTTGTCCCTTCTCGTCATGCAGTTTGTGCCTCTGCTGCTTCTGCTGTTAGGAATCGCTCCTTGAAAGACGAGCGAGAGCGTCCTTCCGGGTGCATTGCACTGAGTCGAGTGCTCGCTCGGGACTTTGCTCCCGGGGCCAAGGCAAGAGGGCGTGCTTGCCCGCAGAACTGAGAACACGCTGTTGGGCAGAGCTGCAACTGACCGCCGGAGTTCAGCTCTCGCCGGACGGCAGAAGGCGAAGAACGAAGCCGCTTGCGAGCGGCGCAGTGCAGCGAAGAGCTCTCCGAATTCGCCGCTAGCTCCACGGTCCTTCTCAGCTGCGAGTAGCAGCGCTCGCAGTACACGGAGCTTCGCAAGGCCCGAAGACCCGGAGGGAAGTATGGCACACGAAAATGTGCCAGGACAGAGACGTGTTCTACGTTGTCCCTTCTCGTCATGCAGTTTGTGCCTCTGCTGCTTCTGCTGTTAGGAATCGCTCCTTGAAAGACGAGCGAGAGCGTCCTTCCGGGTGCATTGCACTGAGTCGAGTGCTCGCTCGGGACTTTGCTCCCGGGGCCAAGGCAAGAGGGCGTGCTTGCCCGCAGAACTGAGAACACGCTGTTGGGCAGAGCTGCAACTGACCGCCGGAGTTCAGCTCTCGCCGGACGGCAGAAGGCGAAGAACGAAGCCGCTTGCGAGCGGCGCAGTGCAGCGAAGAGCTCTCCGAATTCGCCGCTAGCTCCACGGTCCTTCTCAGCTGCGAGTAGCAGCGCTCGCAGTACACGGAGCTTCGCAAGGCCCGAAGACCCGGAGGGAAGTATGGCACACGAAAATGTGCCAGGACAGAGACGTGTTCTACGTTGTCCCTTCTCGTCATGCAGTTTGTGCCTCTGCTGCTTCTGCTGTTAGGAATCGCTCCTTGAAAGACGAGCGAGAGCGTCCTTCCGGGTGCATTGCACTGAGTCGAGTGCTCGCTCGGGACTTTGCTCCCGGGGCCAAGGCAAGAGGGCGTGCTTGCCCGCAGAACTGAGAACACGCTGTTGGGCAGAGCTGCAACTGACCGCCGGAGTTCAGCTCTCGCCGGACGGCAGAAGGCGAAGAACGAAGCCGCTTGCGAGCGGCGCAGTGCAGCGAAGAGCTCTCCGAATTCGCCGCTAGCTCCACGGTCCTTCTCAGCTGCGAGTAGCAGCGCTCGCAGTACACGGAGCTTCGCAAGGCCCGAAGACCCGGAGGGAAGTATGGCACACGAAAATGTGCCAGGACAGAGACGTGTTCTACGTTGTCCCTTCTCGTCATGCAGTTTGTGCCTCTGCTGCTTCTGCTGTTAGGAATCGCTCCTTGAAAGACGAGCGAGAGCGTCCTTCCGGGTGCATTGCACTGAGTCGAGTGCTCGCTCGGGACTTTGCTCCCGGGGCCAAGGCAAGAGGGCGTGCTTGCCCGCAGAACTGAGAACACGCTGTTGGGCAGAGCTGCAACTGACCGCCGGAGTTCAGCTCTCGCCGGACGGCAGAAGGCGAAGAACGAAGCCGCTTGCGAGCGGCGCAGTGCAGCGAAGAGCTCTCCGAATTCGCCGCTAGCTCCACGGTCCTTCTCAGCTGCGAGTAGCAGCGCTCGCAGTACACAGGGCTTCGCAAGGCCCGAAGACCCGGAGGGAAGTATCGCACACGAAAATGTGCCAGGACAGAGACGTGTTCTACGTTGTCCCTTCTCGTCATGCAGTTTGTGCCTCTGCTGCTTCTGCTGTTAGGAATCGCTCCTTGAAAGACGAGCGAGAGCGTCCTTCCGGGTGCATTGCACTGAGTCGAGTGCTCGCTCGGGACTTTGCTCCCGGGGCCAAGGCAAGAGGGCGTGCTTGCCCGCAGAACTGAGAACACGCTGTTGGGCAGAGCTGCAACTGACCGCCGGAGTTCAGCTCTCGCCGGACGGCAGAAGGCGAAGAACGAAGCCGCTTGCGAGCGGCGCAGTGCAGCGAAGAGCTCTCCGAATTCGCCGCTAGCTCCACGGTCCTTCTCAGCTGCGAGTAGCAGCGCTCGCAGTACACGGAGCTTCGCAAGGCCCGAAGACCCGGAGGGAAGTATCGCACACGAAAATGTGCCAGGACAGAGACGTGTTCTACGTTGTCCCTTCTCGTCATGCAGTTTGTGCCTCTGCTGCTTCTGCTGTTAGGAATCGCTCCTTGAAAGACGAGCGAGAGCGTCCTTCCGGGTGCATTGCACTGAGTCGAGTGCTCGCTCGGGACTTTGCTCCCGGGGCCAAGGCAAGAGGGCGTGCTTGCCCGCAGAACTGAGAACACGCTGTTGGGCAGAGCTGCAACTGACCGCCGGAGTTCAGCTCTCGCCGGACGGCAGAAGGCGAAGAACGAAGCCGCTTGCGAGCGGCGCAGTGCAGCGAAGAGCTCTCCGAATTCGCCGCTAGCTCCACGGTCCTTCTCAGCTGCGAGTAGCAGCGCTCGCAGTACACGGAGCTTCGCAAGGCCCGAAGACCCGGAGGGAAGTATCGCACACGAAAATGTGCCAGGACAGAGACGTGTTCTACGTTGTCCCTTCTCGTCATGCAGTTTGTGCCTCTGCTGCTTCTGCTGTTAGGAATCGCTCCTTGAAAGACGAGCGAGAGCGTCCTTCCGGGTGCATTGCACTGAGTCGAGTGCTCGCTCGGGACTTTGCTCCCGGGGCCAAGGCAAGAGGGCGTGCTTGCCCGCAGAACTGAGAACACGCTGTTGGGCAGAGCTGCAACTGACCGCCGGAGTTCAGCTCTCGCCGGACGGCAGAAGGCGAAGAACGAAGCCGCTTGCGAGCGGCGCAGTGCAGCGAAGAGCTCTCCGAATTCGCCGCTAGCTCCACGGTCCTTCTCAGCTGCGAGTAGCAGCGCTCGCCGTACACGGGGCTTCGCAAGGCCCGAAGACCCGGAGGGAAGTATCGCACACGAAAATGTGCCAGGACAGAGACGTGTTCTACGTTGTCCCTTCTCGTCATGCAGTTTGTGCCTCTGCTGCTTCTGCTGTTAGGAATCGCTCCTTGAAAGACGAGCGAGAGCGTCCTTCCGGGTGCATTGCACTGAGTCGAGTGCTCGCTCGGGACTTTGCTCCCGGGGCCAAGGCAAGAGGGCGTGCTTGCCCGCAGAACTGAGAACACGCTGTTGGGCAGAGCTGCAACTGACCGCCGGAGTTCAGCTCTCGCCGGACGGCAGAAGGCGAAGAACGAAGCCGCTTGCGAGCGGCGCAGTGCAGCGAAGAGCTCTCCGAATTCGCCGCTAGCTCCACGGTCCTTCTCAGCTGCGAGTAGCAGCGCTCGCCGTACACGGGGCTTCGCAAGGCCCGAAGACCCGGAGGGAAGTATCGCACACGAAAATGTGCCAGGACAGAGACGTGTTCTACGTTGTCCCTTCTCGTCATGCAGTTTGTGCCTCTGCTGCTTCTGCTGTTAGGAATCGCTCCTTGAAAGACGAGCGAGAGCGTCCTTCCGGGTGCATTGCACTGAGTCGAGTGCTCGCTCGGGACTTTGCTCCCGGGGCCAAGGCAAGAGGGCGTGCTTGCCCGCAGAACTGAGAACACGCTGTTGGGCAGAGCTGCAACTGACCGCCGGAGTTCAGCTCTCGCCGGACGGCAGAAGGCGAAGAACGAAGCCGCTTGCGAGCGGCGCAGTGCAGCGAAGAGCTCTCCGAATTCGCCGCTAGCTCCACGGTCCTTCTCAGCTGCGAGTAGCAGCGCTCGCAGTACACGGGCTTCGCAAGGCCCGAAGACCCGGAGGGAAGTATCGGCACACGAAAATGTGCCAGGACAGAGACGTGTTCTACGTTGTCCCTTCTCGTCATGCAGTTTGTGCCTCTGCTGCTTCTGCTGTTAGGAATCGCTCCTTGAAAGACGAGCGAGAGCGTCCTTCCGGGTGCATTGCACTGAGTCGAGTGCTCGCTCGGGACTTTGCTCCCGGGGCCAAGGCAAGAGGGCGTGCTTGCCCGCAGAACTGAGAACACGCTGTTGGGCAGAGCTGCAACTGACCGCCGGAGTTCAGCTCTCGCCGGACGGCAGAAGGCGAAGAACGAAGCCGCTTGCGAGCGGCGCAGTGCAGCGAAGAGCTCTCCGAATTCGCCGCTAGCTCCACGGTCCTTCTCAGCTGCGAGTAGCAGCGCTCGCAGTACACGGGGCTTCGCAAGGCCCGAAGACCCGGAGGGAAGTATCGCACACGAAAATGTGCCAGGACAGAGACGTGTTCTACGTTGTCCCTTCTCGTCATGCAGTTTGTGCCTCTGCTGCTTCTGCTGTTAGGAATCGCTCCTTGAAAGACGAGCGAGAGCGTCCTTCCGGGTGCATTGCACTGAGTCGAGTGCTCGCTCGGGACTTTGCTCCCGGGGCCAAGGCAAGAGGGCGTGCTTGCCCGCAGAACTGAGAACACGCTGTTGGGCAGAGCTGCAACTGACCGCCGGAGTTCAGCTCTCGCCGGACGGCAGAAGGCGAAGAACGAAGCCGCTTGCGAGCGGCGCAGTGCAGCGAAGAGCTCTCCGAATTCGCCGCTAGCTCCACGGTCCTTCTCAGCTGCGAGTAGCAGCGCTCGCCGTACACGGGGCTTCGCAAGGCCCGAAGACCCGGAGGGAAGTATGGCACACGAAAATGTGCCAGGACAGAGACGTGTTCTACGTTGTCCCTTCTCGTCATGCAGTTTGTGCCTCTGCTGCTTCTGCTGTTAGGAATCGCTCCTTGAAAGACGAGCGAGAGCGTCCTTCCGGGTGCATTGCACTGAGTCGAGTGCTCGCTCGGGACTTTGCTCCCGGGGCCAAGGCAAGAGGGCGTGCTTGCCCGCAGAACTGAGAACACGCTGTTGGGCAGAGCTGCAACTGACCGCCGGAGTTCAGCTCTCGCCGGACGGCAGAAGGCGAAGAACGAAGCCGCTTGCGAGCGGCGCAGTGCAGCGAAGAGCTCTCCGAATTCGCCGCTAGCTCCACGGTCCTTCTCAGCTGCGAGTAGCAGCGCTCGCCGTACACGGAGCTTCGCAAGGCCCGAAGACCCGGAGGGAAGTATGGCACACGAAAATGTGCCAGGACAGAGACGTGTTCTACGTTGTCCCTTCTCGTCATGCAGTTTGTGCCTCTGCTGCTTCTGCTGTTAGGAATCGCTCCTTGAAAGACGAGCGAGAGCGTCCTTCCGGGTGCATTGCACTGAGTCGAGTGCTCGCTCGGGACTTTGCTCCCGGGGCCAAGGCAAGAGGGCGTGCTTGCCCGCAGAACTGAGAACACGCTGTTGGGCAGAGCTGCAACTGACCGCCGGAGTTCAGCTCTCGCCGGACGGCAGAAGGCGAAGAACGAAGCCGCTTGCGAGCGGCGCAGTGCAGCGAAGAGCTCTCCGAATTCGCCGCTAGCTCCACGGTCCTTCTCAGCTGCGAGTAGCAGCGCTCGCCGTACACGGAGCTTCGCAAGGCCCGAAGACCCGGAGGGAAGTATCGCACACGAAAATGTGCCAGGACAGAGACGTGTTCTACGTTGTCCCTTCTCGTCATGCAGTTTGTGCCTCTGCTGCTTCTGCTGTTAGGAATCGCTCCTTGAAAGACGAGCGAGAGCGTCCTTCCGGGTGCATTGCACTGAGTCGAGTGCTCGCTCGGGACTTTGCTCCCGGGGCCAAGGCAAGAGGGCGTGCTTGCCCGCAGAACTGAGAACACGCTGTTGGGCAGAGCTGCAACTGACCGCCGGAGTTCAGCTCTCGCCGGACGGCAGAAGGCGAAGAACGAAGCCGCTTGCGAGCGGCGCAGTGCAGCGAAGAGCTCTCCGAATTCGCCGCTAGCTCCACGGTCCTTCTCAGCTGCGAGTAGCAGCGCTCGCAGTACACGGGGCTTCGCAAGGCCCGAAGACCCGGAGGGAAGTATCGCACACGAAAATGTGCCAGGACAGAGACGTGTTCTACGTTGTCCCTTCTCGTCATGCAGTTTGTGCCTCTGCTGCTTCTGCTGTTAGGAATCGCTCCTTGAAAGACGAGCGAGAGCGTCCTTCCGGGTGCATTGCACTGAGTCGAGTGCTCGCTCGGGACTTTGCTCCCGGGGCCAAGGCAAGAGGGCGTGCTTGCCCGCAGAACTGAGAACACGCTGTTGGGCAGAGCTGCAACTGACCGCCGGAGTTCAGCTCTCGCCGGACGGCAGAAGGCGAAGAACGAAGCCGCTTGCGAGCGGCGCAGTGCAGCGAAGAGCTCTCCGAATTCGCCGCTAGCTCCACGGTCCTTCTCAGCTGCGAGTAGCAGCGCTCGCAGTACACGGAGCTTCGCAAGGCCCGAAGACCCGGAGGGAAGTATGGCACACGAAAATGTGCCAGGACAGAGACGTGTTCTACGTTGTCCCTTCTCGTCATGCAGTTTGTGCCTCTGCTGCTTCTGCTGTTAGGAATCGCTCCTTGAAAGACGAGCGAGAGCGTCCTTCCGGGTGCATTGCACTGAGTCGAGTGCTCGCTCGGGACTTTGCTCCCGGGGCCAAGGCAAGAGGGCGTGCTTGCCCGCAGAACTGAGAACACGCTGTTGGGCAGAGCTGCAACTGACCGCCGGAGTTCAGCTCTCGCCGGACGGCAGAAGGCGAAGAACGAAGCCGCTTGCGAGCGGCGCAGTGCAGCGAAGAGCTCTCCGAATTCGCCGCTAGCTCCACGGTCCTTCTCAGCTGCGAGTAGCAGCGCTCGCAGTACACGGAGCTTCGCAAGGCCCGAAGACCCGGAGGGAAGTATGGCACACGAAAATGTGCCAGGACAGAGACGTGTTCTACGTTGTCCCTTCTCGTCATGCAGTTTGTGCCTCTGCTGCTTCTGCTGTTAGGAATCGCTCCTTGAAAGACGAGCGAGAGCGTCCTTCCGGGTGCATTGCACTGAGTCGAGTGCTCGCTCGGGACTTTGCTCCCGGGGCCAAGGCAAGAGGGCGTGCTTGCCCGCAGAACTGAGAACACGCTGTTGGGCAGAGCTGCAACTGACCGCCGGAGTTCAGCTCTCGCCGGACGGCAGAAGGCGAAGAACGAAGCCGCTTGCGAGCGGCGCAGTGCAGCGAAGAGCTCTCCGAATTCGCCGCTAGCTCCACGGTCCTTCTCAGCTGCGAGTAGCAGCGCTCGCAGTACACGGAGCTTCGCAAGGCCCGAAGACCCGGAGGGAAGTATGGCACACGAAAATGTGCCAGGACAGAGACGTGTTCTACGTTGTCCCTTCTCGTCATGCAGTTTGTGCCTCTGCTGCTTCTGCTGTTAGGAATCGCTCCTTGAAAGACGAGCGAGAGCGTCCTTCCGGGTGCATTGCACTGAGTCGAGTGCTCGCTCGGGACTTTGCTCCCGGGGCCAAGGCAAGAGGGCGTGCTTGCCCGCAGAAACTGAGAACACGCTGTTGGGCAGAGCTGCAACTGACCGCCGGAGTTCAGCTCTCGCCGGACGGCAGAAGGCGAAGAACGAAGCCGCTTGCGAGCGGCGCAGTGCAGCGAAGAGCTCTCCGAATTCGCCGCTAGCTCCACGGTCCTTCTCAGCTGCGAGTAGCAGCGCTCGCCGTACACGGAGCTTCGCAAGGCCCGAAGACCCGGAGGGAAGTATCGCACACGAAAATGTGCCAGGACAGAGACGTGTTCTACGTTGTCCCTTCTCGTCATGCAGTTTGTGCCTCTGCTGCTTCTGCTGTTAGGAATCGCTCCTTGAAAGACGAGCGAGAGCGTCCTTCCGGGTGCATTGCACTGAGTCGAGTGCTCGCTCGGGACTTTGCTCTCGGGGCCAAGGCAAGAGGGCGTGCTTGCCCGCAGAACTGAGAACACGCTGTTGGGCAGAGCTGCAACTGACCGCCGGAGTTCAGCTCTCGCCGGACGGCAGAAGGCGAAGAACGAAGCCGCTTGCGAGCGGCGCAGTGCAGCGAAGAGCTCTCCGAATTCGCCGCTAGCTCCACGGTCCTTCTCAGCTGCGAGTAGCAGCGCTCGCAGTACACAGGGCTTCGCAAGGCCCGAAGACCCGGAGGGAAGTATCGCACACGAAAATGTGCCAGGACAGAGACGTGTTCTACGTTGTCCCTTCTCGTCATGCAGTTTGTGCCTCTGCTGCTTCTGCTGTTAGGAATCGCTCCTTGAAAGACGAGCGAGAGCGTCCTTCCGGGTGCATTGCACTGAGTCGAGTGCTCGCTCGGGACTTTGCTCCGGGGCCAAGGCAAAGAGGGCGTGCTTGCCCGCAGAACTGAGAACACGCTGTTGGGCAGAGCTGCAACTGACCGCCGGAGTTCAGCTCTCGCCGGACGGCAGAAGGCGAAGAACGAAGCCGCTTGCGAGCGGCGCAGTGCAGCGAAGAGCTCTCCGAATTCGCCGCTAGCTCCACGGTCCTTCTCAGCTGCGAGTAGCAGCGCTCGCAGTACACGGAGCTTCGCAAGGCCCGAAGACCCGGAGGGAAGTATGGCACACGAAAATGTGCCAGGACAGAGACGTGTTCTACGTTGTCCCTTCTCGTCATGCAGTTTGTGCCTCTGCTGCTTCTGCTGTTAGGAATCGCTCCTTGAAAGACGAGCGAGAGCGTCCTTCCGGGTGCATTGCACTGAGTCGAGTGCTCGCTCGGGACTTTGCTCCCGGGGCCAAGGCAAGAGGGCGTGCTTGCCCGCAGAACTGAGAACACGCTGTTGGGCAGAGCTGCAACTGACCGCCGGAGTTCAGCTCTCGCCGGACGGCAGAAGGCGAAGAACGAAGCCGCTTGCGAGCGGCGCAGTGCAGCGAAGAGCTCTCCGAATTCGCCGCTAGCTCCACGGTCCTTCTCAGCTGCGAGTAGCAGCGCTCGCAGTACACGGGCTTCGCAAGGCCCGAAGACCCGGAGGGAAGTATGGCACACGGAAATGTGCCAGGACAGAGACGTGTTCTACGTTGTCCCTTCTCGTCATGCAGTTTGTGCCTCTGCTGCTTCTGCTGTTAGGAATCGCTCCTTGAAAGACGAGCGAGAGCGTCCTTCCGGGTGCATTGCACTGAGTCGAGTGCTCGCTCGGGACTTTGCTCCCGGGGCCAAGGCAAGAGGGCGTGCTTGCCCGCAGAACTGAGAACACGCTGTTGGGCAGAGCTGCAACTGACCGCCGGAGTTCAGCTCTCGCCGGACGGCAGAAGGCGAAGAACGAAGCCGCTTGCGAGCGGCGCAGTGCAGCGAAGAGCTCTCCGAATTCGCCGCTAGCTCCACGGTCCTTCTCAGCTGCGAGTAGCAGCGCTCGCAGTACACGGAGCTTCGCAAGGCCCGAAGACCCGGAGGGAAGTATCGCACACGAAAATGTGCCAGGACAGAGACGTGTTCTACGTTGTCCCTTCTCGTCATGCAGTTTGTGCCTCTGCTGCTTCTGCTGTTAGGAATCGCTCCTTGAAAGACGAGCGAGAGCGTCCTTCCGGGTGCATTGCACTGAGTCGAGTGCTCGCTCGGGACTTTGCTCCCGGGGCCAAGGCAAGAGGGCGTGCTTGCCCGCAGAACTGAGAACACGCTGTTGGGCAGAGCTGCAACTGACCGCCGGAGTTCAGCTCTCGCCGGACGGCAGAAGGCGAAGAACGAAGCCGCTTGCGAGCGGCGCAGTGCAGCGAAGAGCTCTCCGAATTCGCCGCTAGCTCCACGGTCCTTCTCAGCTGCGAGTAGCAGCGCTCGCAGTACACAGGGCTTCGCAAGGCCCGAAGACCCGGAGGGAAGTATGGCACACGAAAATGTGCCAGGACAGAGACGTGTTCTACGTTGTCCCTTCTCGTCATGCAGTTTGTGCCTCTGCTGTTCTGCTGTTAGGAATCGCTCCTTGAAAGACGAGCGAGAGCGTCCTTCCGGGTGCATTGCACTGAGTCGAGTGCTCGCTCGGGACTTTGCTCCGGGGCCAAGGCAAGAGGGCGTGCTTGCCCGCAGAACTGAGAACACGCTGTTGGGCAGAGCTGCAACTGACCGCCGGAGTTCAGCTCTCGCCGGACGGCAGAAGGCGAAGAACGAAGCCGCTTGCGAGCGGCGCAGTGCAGCGAAGAGCTCTCCGAATTCGCCGCTAGCTCCACGGTCCTTCTCAGCTGCGAGTAGCAGCGCTCGCAGTACACGGGCTTCGCAAGGCCCGAAGACCCGGAGGGAAGTATGGCACACGAAAATGTGCCAGGACAGAGACGTGTTCTACGTTGTCCCTTCTCGTCATGCAGTTTGTGCCTCTGCTGCTTCTGCTGTTAGGAATCGCTCCTTGAAAGACGAGCGGAGAGCGTCCTTCCGGGTGCATTGCACTGAGTCGAGTGCTCGCTCGGGACTTTGCTCCCGGGGCCAAGGCAAGAGGGCGTGCTTGCCCGCAGAACTGAGAACACGCTGTTGGGCAGAGCTGCAACTGACCGCCGGAGTTCAGCTCTCGCCGGACGGCAGAAGGCGAAGAACGAAGCCGCTTGCGAGCGGCGCAGTGCAGCGAAGAGCTCTCCGAATTCGCCGCTAGCTCCACGGTCCTTCTCAGCTGCGAGTAGCAGCGCTCGCAGTACACGGAGCTTCGCAAGGCCCGAAGACCCGGAGGGAAGTATCGCACACGAAAATGTGCCAGGACAGAGACGTGTTCTACGTTGTCCCTTCTCGTCATGCAGTTTGTGCCTCTGCTGCTTCTGCTGTTAGGAATCGCTCCTTGAAAGACGAGCGAGAGCGTCCTTCCGGGTGCATTGCACTGAGTCGAGTGCTCGCTCGGACTTTGCTCCGGGGCCAAGGCAAGAGGGCGTGCTCTGCCCGCAGAACTGAGAACACGCTGTTGGGCAGAGCTGCAACTGACCGCCGGAGTTCAGCTCTCGCCGGACGGCAGAAGGCGAAGAACGAAGCCGCTTGCGAGCGGCGCAGTGCAGCGAAGAGCTCTCCGAATTCGCCGCTAGCTCCACGGTCCTTCTCAGCTGCGAGTAGCAGCGCTCGCAGTACACGGAGCTTCGCAAGGCCCGAAGACCCGGAGGGAAGTATCGCACACGAAAATGTGCCAGGACAGAGACGTGTTCTACGTTGTCCCTTCTCGTCATGCAGTTTGTGCCTCTGCTGCTTCTGCTGTTAGGAATCGCTCCTTGAAAGACGAGCGAGAGCGTCCTTCGGGTGCATTGCACTGAGTCGAGTGCTCGCTCGGGACTTTGCTCCCGGGGCCAAGGCAAGAGGGCGTGCTTGCCCGCAGAACTGAGAACACGCTGTTGGGCAGAGCTGCAACTGACCGCCGGAGTTCAGCTCTCGCCGGACGGCAGAAGGCGAAGAACGAAGCCGCTTGCGAGCGGCGCAGTGCAGCGAAGAGCTCTCCGAATTCGCCGCTAGCTCCACGGTCCTTCTCAGCTGCGAGTAGCAGCGCTCGCAGTACACGGAGCTTCGCAAGGCCCGAAGACCCGGAGGGAAGTATCGCACACGAAAATGTGCCAGGACAGAGACGTGTTCTACGTTGTCCCTTCTCGTCATGCAGTTTGTGCCTCTGCTGCTTCTGCTGTTAGGAATCGCTCCTTGAAAGACGAGCGAGAGCGTCCTTCCGGGTGCATTGCACTGAGTCGAGTGCTCGCTCGGGACTTTGCTCCCGGGGCCAAGGCAAGAGGGCGTGCTTGCCCGCAGAACTGAGAACACGCTGTTGGGCAGAGCTGCAACTGACCGCCGGAGTTCAGCTCTCGCCGGACGGCAGAAGGCGAAGAACGAAGCCGCTTGCGAGCGGCGCAGTGCAGCGAAGAGCTCTCCGAATTCGCCGCTAGCTCCACGGTCCTTCTCAGCTGCGAGTAGCAGCGCTCGCAGTACACGGAGCTTCGCAAGGCCCGAAGACCCGGAGGGAAGTATCGCACACGAAATGTGCCAGGACAGAGACGTGTTCTACGTTGTCCCTTCTCGTCATGCAGTTTGTGCCTCTGCTGCTTCTGCTGTTAGGAATCGCTCCTTGAAAGGCGAGCGAGAGCGTCCTTCCGGGTGCATTGCACTGAGTCGAGTGCTCGCTCGGGACTTTGCTCCCGGGGCCAAGGCAAGAGGGCGTGCTTGCCCGCAGAACTGAGAACACGCTGTTGGGCAGAGCTGCAACTGACCGCCGGAGTTCAGCTCTCGCCGGACGGCAGAAGGCGAAGAACGAAGCCGCTTGCGAGCGGCGCAGTGCAGCGAAGAGCTCTCCGAATTCGCCGCTAGCTCCACGGTCCTTCTCAGCTGCGAGTAGCAGCGCTCGCAGTACACGGAGCTTCGCAAGCCCGAAGACCCGGAGGGAAGTATCGCACACGGAAATGTGCCAGGACAGAGACGTGTTCTACGTTGTCCCTTCTCGTCATGCAGTTTGTGCCTCTGCTGCTTCTGCTGTTAGGAATCGCTCCTTGAAAGACGAGCGAGAGCGTCCTTCCGGGTGCATTGCACTGAGTCGAGTGCTCGCTCGGGACTTTGCTCCCGGGGCCAAGGCAAGAGGGCGTGCTTGCCCGCAGAACTGAGAACACGCTGTTGGGCAGAGCTGCAACTGACCGCCCGGAGTTCAGCTCTCGCCGACAGCAGAAGGCGAAGAACGAAGCCGCTTGCGAGCGGCGCAGTGCAGCGAAGAGCTCTCCGAATTCGCCGCTAGCTCCACGGTCCTTCTCAGCTGCGAGTAGCAGCGCTCGCAAGTACACAGGGCTTCGCAAGGCCCGAAGACCCGGAGGGAAGTATCGCACACGAAAATGTGCCAGGACAGAGACGTGTTCTACGTTGTCCCTTCTCGTCATGCAGTTTGTGTGCCTCTGCTGCTTCTGCTGTTAGGAATCGCTCCTTGAAAGACGAGCGAGAGCGTCCTTCGGCGTGCATTGCACTGAGTCGAGTGCTCGCTCGGGACTTTGCTCCCGGGGCCAAGGCAAGAGGGCGTGCTTGCCCGCAGAACTGAGAACACGCTGTTGGCAGAGCTGCAACTGACCGCCA